>NW_026899728.1:0-95665 GCF_033153095.1 Gastrolobium bilobum | reverse complement strand
AGAAATTGGAAGCGCACAATGGGGCATGGATTAACAATTTGGATAACGTCCTATGGGGATACAGGACAACCGCCCAGTCTTCCACTAGAGAGACACCTTTCAGGTTAACGTACGACACTGAAGCCATGATTCCCGTGGAGGTTGGCGAACCCTCTTGGCGGAAAGATCACGTTGTTGAAGTCACCAACAATCAAAATCTTAAAGAAGCATTAGATCTATTGGATGAACTCAGAGAACATGCTACTCAGTCCGACCATTACTCCAAAGAAAGGTCAGCCAATTGCTACAATAAGAAAGTTATACCCAGAACATTCACAAAAAAAGATTTGGTGCTTAGACAAGCAGATGTTGGAAACAAAAATGCCCGTGAAGGAAAGCTCGCCCCAAACTGGGAAGGACCTTACCGGATAGCAAACAAACTGGGCAAATGAGTGTACTCCCTCGAAACACTGGATGGAAAAGCAATCCCCAGGGCGTGGAACGCAGACAAGCTCAAGAAGTATTATAGTTAAATTACCATGTAACACCTCCTGCACTCTTTTCCTTTCGCCAGTTTTTGTCCCAATGGGTTTTACTGGAAAAGGTTTTTAACGAGGCAAGGTCCCACTGTTCTTTCAAAACTTGATTGCCAATTTTTCCTCACTCTTAGCGCAAGTCGAATGTCCAAGAAACCGGATGGTTCACACCCCCGCCATACGTTAAAATGGAACGGTCCTCACCCTCAGACAACGCCTAAATAACGGGATCGTTCTCACCCCCACCATGAGTTGGACTGGGATAGTTCTCACCCCCAGCCAACTCCCAAATAACGGGATAGTTCTCACCCCCGCCATGAGTCAAACTGGGATGGGTCTCACCCCCAGCCAACTCCCAAATAACGGGATGGTTCTCACCCCCGTCATGCGTTGGACTGGGATGATTCTCACCCCCAGCCAACGCCCAAGTAACAGGATGATTCTCACCCCCGCCATGCGTTAGACTGGGACGGTTCTCACCCCCAGCCAACGCCCAAGAAACGAGATGGTTCTCACCCCCGCCATGCGTTAGACTGGGACAGTTCTCACCCCCAGCCAACGCCTAAGAAACGAGATGGTTCTCATCCCCGCCATGCGTCAGACTGGGACAGTTTTCACCCCCAGCTAACTCCCCCGCAACGGGAGGGTTCTCACCCCCGTCATGCATTGGACTGGGATGGTTCTCACCCCCAGCCAACGCCCAAGTAACGGGATGGTTCTCACCCCCGCCGTGCGTTGGGCTGGAACAGTCCTCACCCTCATCCAGCGAACAAGTAACTGGATGGTTCTTACCCCCGCCATGCACCTAAATAACGGAACGGTCCTCACCTTCGCCACATGTTCATGGAAAGTTACAACGTATTGGGTATGAGCGAGAAGGATTAAACACATAAAGGGCATGACCTATGACCTATGTATTTATAGGAGAGTTGAACCGTTGACTTGATGTTTGTTATCCCAAGGAGATCAATCAAGAAAAGTTTATTTTCACTTACAATGGAATGAATTGATCAAAATTAATCTAGGATCCATATTGTTCTTCATTTCCATTCATTATGCTGTGCAGAAAGTACAAGTCCATGGTTGACATACCAACCATGGAAAAAGGAAAATTGGCTTAAAGTTGGTACACCAATCGTGCAAAAAGGAAAAAGCTACATCTATAAGTTAAACTTGGCGATCTTCTGTCGGTGCCACCCCTTCTACAGTCACCAAGGCCTGTGCAGTCACGCCAACGTCGACAACGCCATCCCCACTCCGCGCATCTGGGCCAGATGCAGTCACGCCAGCAAGCTCCATCGACAAGTCGCGCCCAACCTCATCCTCAACAGGATGATCATCGCCAAGTGCATCGCCAGCAGGAGGGGCTCCCTGCGAGTCTTCATCTTCGTCAGTGGCGGGACCCTCTTCAATTACCCTCATCTGGTCACCTTCTAGCCGCTCAATTATCTTGTTCCCTTCCACCTTATACTCAGGGCTAAAGCCGGTTGTGTCAAGCTCAGGATATCGAACACAGACCTGTCGGATCGCATTGTTGAACGACTCATACATGAGGTTCGCCAGGGCTTCTTCCAACTCTTCCACCCGCCTAGTTGCTTTTTTGAGATCTTCCCGAGTGGCATGAAGGTTCCCATGCACAGAGGCCAATTCAGCAGATATTAAGTCTTTTTCCTATTAGAGGCTCTCTTTATCCTTCTTGGACTCGTTTAGTGACTTTGAAGGTCACCTTTCTCGGAGATTAGGTGCTTGACCTCTTCATTCGCCTTCTTCAGCTGCACAGTCAGAGATTTCTTAGCAGCCTTCTCGTCACTAACCTCCTTACCAAGGCGTCCAACGTCAACGGTCAGACCATCTACCTTATGCCCCATCTCATCAAGGCGATCCTCCTGAGCAGAGCAGCGGGTGTCAACAGCAAGGGCGACCTCTTGGATACCCAAGATTTGGCCAATAACCACTTTTGTGCAATTCAAGATTTCCTGGCGATTGATTCGCTCTGGCATCGCCATCTTAGGTCGTCTGAGGTTAAGAAAGGTTGAGTCAAGGTCCCTTTCCGACAACTTGAGGGCCCTGCCAACGGGGATCTCAGCAGAAGAAGGAATCTCCTACGCACCTACCGCTGCGAAAAGTCCCTCACCACCAGGATGACTAGTCACCATGGTCCCACTGTCGCCAGAGTCCTCAAGAAAGTCACCTGAGATGTGGCAGTCGCTATCTGTTAGCTGCCGTGACTCGTGTACCTCACGGCGTGGCATCTTCGAAGCCCCAGGCTGGACTAAGCTTGGGTTTCCTCCCCTTTTTAGCTCGAAGCCCCCATGACCAGCGACACTGATCCGAATGTCGACTCGCTCGCCGATGAACCCCCCACCACATTTGCAATATCTTTGATTATAGGGCCAGTCGCCCTCCTTTCCAACTCGCCAGGAAGAATGTCAGCTGCGGATTGGATCTTCTTCCGGCGGTGGTGAACTTCTTTCTTCTTCCCCTTTTCCACCTCTTTTCTCTTTGATGTAGGACTAGGCGCTACCTGAGGAGCCACTCCTTGTGCAGCCCTAACCTTGGCAGTCGCCTGACAAGTCAGTCTCAAAGTATCAATCGACAAGCTCTCAACTGCAACATAGAAAAAACACAAGTGTTAGTAAAGACAGATTATACTCACAACCTAGCCATAACTGGTACGAATCACCACCACACCTCCATAACATAACACTTTCTGTGTAGGCCACCTATCAAGGCCTCTCTTAACCTCCACAAACCATTCCACTACCAATGCTTCTTCAGGAGACAAGGCTTCACACCCAAATGAATATTGACTGGCAGGAGTCTCATAATGGGACTTGGTCTTATATAGCTCAAACTGGATTTTTCTATTCTCCCGGTCAATGAAGAAAGGAAATTCCCCCTCGCCAAGTACTGGTTGAATCCAGAAAAATGTCCCCCTCCAGTTCTTATTTGAATTGGCATACTGAGCAAATATCGACCCCAATCTTGTCCCCGCCTTCAGCGAAACCCAGCCAAGCTTTTTCAACGAGGGCGACACTTGGAAACAATAAAAGAACAACCGCACAGAGCAAACCCACCCAAAGTATTGACATATCTTTTCAAAGACCCGAACAAATGCCCAAGCATTAGGGTGCAGTTGAGAAGGCGCAATCCGCAGATGGGCTAACACCCCTATCTCGAACTCCGATAACGGAAGCCTAACTTTCTGATCTGTAAAGTGAGTCTTATACACCATGAACCGCTAACGAGGGATCGCCCTATGGCTAGGCCTGTCACAAACTCGGCCATCGCCCCCAACAGCAATGCTTTGCCATTTTGTCTCTTCTTCGGCGCTGCTATTGAAATCAAAATTCCCTTCTGATTGATAAGCATGGTTCAAAATAGCCCCACTAGTATAACAAGAGGAAGAAGATGTCACCATTGGGTCTACCCAATCCCTCGCCAAGAAGCGTTCGTGATCTTGTGCACCCACCATTAATCAAGAGAATACCCACAAATCAAACTTGGGAGCGACAAATACACAATCAATCGCCAAACACTTCAACCGACGCCAAGAAGATCAACAAAGAGTCAAACTCCAAATCCTCCATATCACCCCACTCATACTCCCCAGGCACCAACATTCCCCTACAAATCACTAAATAAAAAAACAACTCAAACATAAGAAACTTACCGGAAGAGTCAGAGGTTTCCGAAGAGCTTGATGTGTAAAAATCTGAATAGCTTAAAGAGGAAGGCCACCACGCAGGCGGTATCTTATACAGCCCCAGGTCTTCATAAATGGCATCCCACACGCTATACCTTATAAGGGTGGGAGTGCCCAAGGCCTTATAAAGGCCAAATTAGTTGCACATACAACTAATGTGGGACTATATATCTCAACACACCCCCTCACACGAGAGCCCATTAGGCTTGACTCAAAGGGTGGGAGTGCCCAAGGCCTTATAAAGGCCAAATTAGTTGCATTTACAACCAATGTGGGACTATATATCTCAACACACCCCCTTATACGAGAGCCCTTTGGGCTTGAAGCGTGGACAATGCAAAAGGCCCAGCCTACCTGTGCTAAGAAATCCCACTAGAGAAAGTGGGGGCGGCGAGGCTCGAACCCGGGACACGAGGCTCTGATACCATGTAAAGAACCTTGGGATACACCACCCCAAAAGCTAGCTCAAAGGGTGGGAGTGCCCAAGACCTTATAAACTCCACATTGGTTGCACATACAACCAATGTGGGACTATATATCTCAACACATACAAATATTGTTCTCCTCCCTATGGCACAAATGATTACTACATCTTAAGCTACAAGATTCTAAATCAGAGTCTAATTATAATTTCGCCTTATATGACATTGTTTCTTGGCTTGAATTATGTCAAGCTGACTGAAGTAGAATTGTTAGAGAAATTATTCTTCATCCATCTTTCACGCCTCTAACATAGTATTGATACGACAATACTGGCAGCATCAATTTGTGACATATTCAGAATTAATTTAAATATTATTGACTGTTGAACAAAATAATAAGCTTTTTTACAAAAATTCATGATCTTAGATCTGCATGTTCAAAAGTTATTGTTGAAGTGTATGCTAATTCTGGTTCAAAAGCTATGCCTAAAGCATATTCTATAATTTAGTTAAAAATCCTAGCCATTTTAAAGGCTGAGCGTAGTCGAGGAAGCAATCCTCGAAGGGGTGGTGTTATGGAATATTTTCATATCCTAACCACCTACCCAAGGAACCCTTAAAGGATAATTCTCCAATTATCCTAACAATATAAAACAGTAAGGCAGCTAAGGATATAGTCCTTATCCCAACAGAAAGGAAGTTAAATCCCACTACAACTGAGAGATCTACACAAGCCCAAGAGGTAACCCTTATAAATAAGAGGTTAAAGACCCCAGGTATACACTTTGAACCTATTTACTAATACTGCCAACATTGTGCACACACCCACGTCTTGGCTATAAGCTTATTGCTTGTGCGCAGTGATTGAGACATCGGCTATAAGCCAAGTATACATCAGTTTATACAGTATCTCTGAGCGCGTACCATACGGTATAGCAATACGGTCTTTCCAGGACCGAACATTGGCGCCGTCTGTGGGAAACTGCAAATTTCGACTCCCATCCATGGTGAACACGCGTGCCGTATGGCACAAAGCCACAAATTGCAGGCTAACTCACGCACCCCGAATTTGCTGAAACCACATATATATATAAGGAGACAAACCCTACCGCAAAAAGGGCTTTTGCTCCTCCGAGAGACTCTAGAATGGAGCTCTAGATACAAGCAGATGACGATTTGACAGAGATTCTCGTCGTCGCATTTCAAATTTATTAGCTCGGCCTCGGCCTTGAGCTCCAACTCAGCCCGATGAAGGGCTTCAAATTTATTAGCTCGGCCACGACCTTGAGCTCTAACTCAGCCCAATGAAAGCTTCAAATTTATTAGCTCGGCCTCGGCCTTGAGCTCAGCCCAACAAAGGGCTTCAAGTTTAAAAGCTCGGCATCAGCCTCGAGCTCAGCCCAGTGAAGGGTTTCAAATTTATTAGCTCCACCTCGACCTTGAGCTCCAACTCAACCCAATGAAGGGCTTCAAATTTATTAGCTCGGCCTCGACCTTGATGTCAGCCCAAAAAAAAGGGCCTCAAGTGTAACGCCTGACAACTTGCAAGAATCAATAACTGTCCCCACACACTAACACGAGACTTTTCAGTGTGCTTTGTCCTCACTCGCACACTTCCCGGGAAAACTTCCCAGGAGGTCACCCATCCCAGAATTGCTCCAAGTCAAGCACGCTTAACTGTGGAGTTCTTCCGATCCGGGCTACCGAAAAGTAGATGCATCTTGTTAGTATAGGTAGTACCAATTAATTCTTATAAGTCATTCCCAACTGTACCGTCCCATACCAGCACAGTCTCTGGAATCCCTCTCTTTCGGGTGTTGATTCGATTCATTCATGTACCCCCGTCCCTAGAAGCCTGCCAGGAGCCGCTCCTTGTCCGTGCCCTTGCGCACCGGCGATCACTCCCCGCCCTCGTCAGCGCTCGGGATGTTACATGCCCACCAGCTTCCGCCTGGTTCGTCCTCGAACCACACCGTACTGGAAGAGAGGCCCTGCTCTGATACCACTTGTGTAACGCCTGACAACTTGCAAGAATCAATGACTGTCCCCACACACTAACACGAGACTTTTCAGTGTGCTTTGGCCTCACTCGCACATTTCCCGGGAAAACTTCCCAGGAGGTCACCCATCCCAGAATTGCTCCAAGTCAAGCACGCTTCACTGTGGAGTTCTTCCGATCCGGGCTACCGAAAAGTAGATGCATCTTGTTAGTATAGGTAGTACCAATTAATTCTTATAAGTCATTCCCAACTGTACCGTCCCATACCAGCACAGTCTCTGGAATCCCTCTCTTTCGGGTGTTGATTCGATTCATTCATGTACCCCCGTCCCTAGAAGCCTGCCAGGAGCCGCTCCTTGTCCGTGCCCTTGCGCACCGGCGATCACTCCCCGCCCTCGTCAGCGCTCGGGATGTTACATCAAGTTTAAAAGCTCGACCACGGTCTTGAGCTCCAACTCAGCCCAATGAAGGGCTTCAAATTTATTAGCTCGGTCTCGACCTTGAGCTCCAACTCAGCCCAATGAAGGGCTTCAAATTTATTAGCTCGGCCTCGGTCTTGAGCTCAGCCCAAAAAAAAGGGCCTCAAGTTTAAAAGCTCGGCCACGGCCTTGAGCTCCAACTCAGCCCAATGAAGGGCTTCAAATTTATTAGCTCGGCCTCGGCCTTGAGCTCATCCCAAAAAAAGGCCTAAAGTTTAAAAGCTCGGCCACGACCTTGAGCTCCAACTCAGCGCAATGAAGGGCTTCAAATTTATTAGCTCGGCCTCGGCCTTGAGCTCCAACTCAGCCCAATGAAGGGCTTCAAATTTATTAGCTCGGCCTCGGCCTTGAGCTCAGCCCAACAAAGGGCTTCAAGTTTAAAAGCTCGGCATCAGCCTTGAGCTCAACCCAAAAAAAAAAGGGCTTCAAGTTTAATAGCTCGGCATCAGCCTCGAGCTCAGCCCAGTGAAGGGCTTCAACTTTAATAGCTCGGCCACGGCCTTGAGCTCCTACTCAGCCCAATGAAGGGCTTCAAATTTATTAGCTCGGCCTCGGCCTTGAGCTCCAACTCAGCCCAATGAAGGGCTTCAAATTTATTAGCTCGGCCTCGGCCTTGAGCTCAGCCCAACAAAGGGCTTCAAGTTTAAAAGCTCGGCATCAGCCTCGAGCTCAGCCCAGTGAAGGGCTTCAACTTTAATAGCACGGCCTCGGCCTTGAGCTCCAACTCAGCCCAATGAAAGGCTTCAAATTTATTAGCTCGGCCTCGGCCTTGAGCTCCAACTCAGCCCAATGAAGGGCTTCAAATTTATTAGCTCGGCCTCGGCCTCGAGCTCACCCCAACAAAGGGCTTCAAGTTTAATAGCTCGGCCTCGGCCTTGAGCTCAGCCCAATGAAGGACTTCAAATTTATTAGCTCGGCCTCGACTTTGAGCTCCAACTCAGCCCAATGAAGGGCTTCAAATTTATTAGCTCGGCCTCGGCCTTGAGCTCAGCCCAATAAAGGGCTTCAAGTTTAATAGCTCGGCCTCGGCCTTGAGCTCAGCCCAATGAAGGACTTCAAATTTATTAGCTCGGCCTCGACCTTGAGCTCCAACTCAGCCCAATGAAGGGCTTCAAATTTATTAGTTTGGCCTCGTCTTTGAGCTCAACCCAAAAAAAAGGGATTCAAGTTTAAAAGCTCGGCATCAGCCTTGAGCTTCAACTCAGCCCAATGAAGGGCTGGAAATTTAAAGCTTGGCCTCATCCTTGAGCTCCAACTCAGCCTTAGCCATAGCTTCAGGCTATGAGATCAAAATGAAGACAGAAAAGGAGAGATGTGATCATAGCAAAAGGATCACACCCCAATCTGAGATAAAAATGAAGTCGGAATTGGAGAGATGTGATCATAGCAAAAGGATCACACCCCAATCCGTGATAAAAATGAAGACAGAATTGGAGAGATTTGATCCTAGCAAAAGTATCACACCCCGATCCGAAAAAAGAAGAAGAAAGATGGAATTGGAGAGATGTGATTCTAGCAAAAAGGATTACACCCCAATCTGAGAAGACGAATTTGGAGAGATCGTGATCCTAGAAAAGGATCACACCCCAATTTGAGATAAAAGAAAAATCAAGGCGGCATATGATGTCGGGCTCCTATTCAAGATTTTGGCAACAAAGCCAAATGACAAAGTTCGCGGCCCAACAGGCCAGCCTTAAATTAAAAATCCATCGCTAATGAAGCGTTGCTTAAAGTAGAAAGCCACGGTATGCGAAGCCGGGCTCAAAAAAAATATGGCAAAAAGTCTAGTCCAACAGGAAAGCCATGGTACATTAAGCCGGGCTAAAATCAGAAAGGCAAAGATACCGCATTCAAATGAGTAGACATGGCAAAAGCCAAGTCAATTTAAAGAAAGCCACGGTATGTGAAGCTGGGCTCAAAATGAATAAGGCAGAAAACTGCCCTAGTAACTTAAGACTACAAGGCAAAAGCCAAGTCAATCAAAATAAAAGCACGGTATACGCATTCAGGCTTAAAATCGAGGAGGCAATCTCCTCCTTCAAGAATCCAAGACTATGGAAAAAGAAGCCAAGTCCGTAAAAAACAAGAGAAGTCATGGTATTCGAAGCCGAACTAATTGTTCAAGAAGGCACGGAAGACCTTCCCAAAATTAAGATATATGCAGCAAGTCAAATCCAAAAGGGGGAAGTCGTAGTAAGAAAATCCGTGCTCCCTAAACCTTTGCAAAGGTCAAATTCATGCTAATAGAGATCTCAGTATGCGAAACTGAGCCAAATCTGGAACCACGACACTTAACGCCAGGAAGTGCAAAGTCGGGTTAATTATTATGGAGGCACGAAATGCCATCCTAAAACTTAGGCGAACGCCTATGAAAAGACTGACTATAAGCCTAGTTAAAACTAAAAAACCTCGGCAAGAGAAGCCGAGCTCAAAGTCAACAAAAAAAAGCAAACACCGCCTCATCACTCAGAGACTTCAAGAGAAGAGAAGCCAATATAAAAGGCTAAACCCAGAAGAGGTAGTCACACCAGACCCAAGGCAGGATCATAGCACCTCGGTAGGGTCGACCTATCAATCAAACTTAGGCACCCCAGCAGTCCGAGCTTCCGAACTGCCAGGTTGGGGGGCAACTGTTATGGAATATTTCCATATCCTAACCACCTACCCAAGGATCCCTTAAAGGATAATTCTCCAATTATCCTAACAATATAAAACAGTAAGGAAGCTAAGGATAGAGTCCCTATCCCAACAGAAAGGAAGTTAAATCCTACTACAACTGGGAGATCTACACAAGCCCAAGAGGTAACCCTTATAAATAAGAGGTTAAAGAACCCAGGTATACACTTTGAACCTATTTGCTAATACTGCCAACACTGTGCACACACCCACGTCTTGGCTATAAGCCTATTGCTTGTGCGCAGTGATTGAGACATCGGCTATAAGCCAAGTATACATCAGTTTATACAGTATCTCTGAGCGCGTACCATACGGTATAGAAATACGGTCTTTCCAGGACCGAACAGGTGGCATTCTAGAAAGTTTAACCTTGGCCTGAAACTTAATAAAGGAAGGGTGGAAAATGAAAGGAAGATGACTAAAGGTCGTGCATGTCATTGTTCTGGCATAACTGGATATTGGTAGAGTACTTATTGTGCGCCAAGACATTTTGTTATTCTGTATCAAGCATCCTTAAAAGATTTTGACAAGTGCAGTAAATTTTATGCTATTGAGCTCATTCCTACTTCCATGACCACTATTGAGGCCAACACTACCTCTTTTTTGGTAAGGTTAATTTTGCTTTTTGGAGTAGCAAATATATTTTTGGATGTAGCAGATTTCTTTGAGGACCTGGAGGATTTCACATTGCTTTGATGAGGCATCGAAATTATGAATTAAGATTAAGGGAGGTGTATTCGATTAAGATTTTAAAAGACTTTAAAGACTATTTAGAATTGGAGAGACTTTAAAAACTTTTTTAAAAGACTTTTTTTACAATCAAGATTTCATAAGATTGGATTTTAAATGATTTAATAGAACTTATAAGATTTGAAAGGACAATATGGATTTATAAGATTTTAAAAAATCATATGAATTTTCAACAAATATTCAAATTACAAGAGTCAATAAAAAATGCAATTATATTAATAAAAAAAATTAAAACCTAATATAATTTTTTCAATGAGTAAAATTCATGATAAAATTTCGTTTTAATTTTTTTGCAATTGATCTTGTAAAGTTTGTGGTTTTTGTTATATGTGATGAGAGTTTTCTAACCATATATCATATGCATGTTTTCATTGAGTATTCCAAAATTTATGGGTTTTATCACATTAAAGTTTAGAAAGTTTCTTAAGTTATTTTCAACCAATACATTGAAACCTTAAATTGCTTTGGGACTTTTGAAAAATAAGTTTTTAGTGATCTATTGGCCCAAAAATTGTTTGAAATCATTTCCTATAGTGAAAAAATTTCTTTAATGATTGTATTGTTATGAAACATAGGGTTCATATTATAAAAGTTTCAATTTTTCTTTATATCGAGATTTTGTTTCATTGATGTAAAACAAAAATTAGTTTAGGGGTTTTCGTTCTCTGTTATTTTTTCCTTGTTTTATGTTGTTTTTAATATAAAAATCACATTTTTTGTTCGAACAAAAATCGCGACCAATAGCTTGAATAATCATTTTAAAAATTTCCTAAAATCGCTCAAAAATTTACTTTTTTGATATAGATTATATTAAAGTATTGTTGGTTATTGTTTCTGGGTGATTTTGTGATGAAAATCGCTCAAAAATATGTTATTTTTTATCTTTGACGAAGCTCCCATGACGAAACCCGGTTTTGAGTGGGTTGATCCGCAAAAGGATGAAGAAGACACTACAATAGAGAAATCTCAAGAAATCCTAAGATTTAGGGTGAGATTGTGAATGAGACATCCTATTTATATTTCTCACTAAAAATTCTCGCGAAATCCACACCAATAGAAAATTCATTAAAATTTTCAGATTTTTGAATACCACAAGATTGTTTTTTCTTTGTTTAAAATCGTGATTGAATACCAACAGATTTGGACGGACTCTAAAATAATCTTTTAAAATTTTAATCGAATACCGCGTGACTTTTTTCAATCCTTTAAAATTCTAATTGAATACCAACGGATTTTTTTGTCCAAAAATAATCAATTAATATCCTTTGAAATCTCAATTCAATACACTCTGGAGTTTTGGTTTGGGAGTAGCGAATACATCCTTCACAGAGTTTGTGGTTGAACTATTGTTAGGAGAAGTCTGTGGCCTAATCAGTGATGATTAATTTTATTCTTCAATTATATATATACAGGGGTTTACATTTCTACAGCTGTTGTACGTGCAACAATCAAATACTTGCCATATATATATTTGAAAGCATTAAATGCAGGAAATCATAACCATAAGTATTAAATGTAAGGAATCATAATCATACATCCGTCGTTGCTCTACGTAAAGCGACTAGAGAAATGATTTTATCATATATATATATATATATATATATATATATATATATATATATATATGGGTCAGGATCATTTTACACCAATGTAAGTTACACTCTCAAACTTTTTAGTAATGTGAGTCATTGGATACAAGTAGATCAATGGTCAAGATTGAGTGTAAGACTTCTAACTCTTACACTGGTGTAAGAATATCCTACCCACACATATATATATATATATATGTGGGCAGGATCATCTTACACCGGTGTAAGAATAATAAGTCTTACACCAAATCTTAACCATTGATTTTCTACATCTAACGGTTAAGATTTATTAAATCTCACTCATTAATTAATTTTTAATTTCCAATAATTCTCAACCGGTAGATGCACGGAAATCAACGGTTAAGATTTGGTGTAAGATTTATTATTCTTACACCGATGTAAGTTGATCCTATCTATATATATATATATATATATAGGGGAGAGATCTTTTGACTCTAGAGTAAGACTTACAACTCTTACTCCTCATCTCAACCGTTGATTTCTGTCCATCTAACGGTTATTATTTATTTGAAATAAATAAATAATTAATTGTTATAGATAACTGTTAGATGGACGGAAATCAACCGTTAGAAGTATTTTATTATTATTTAAAATTTATTTTTTTACTTTTAGAATTAGAAAATAAAATTAGTGAAATAAAAAGTTTATTATTCTTTCATATTCTTTAAAACATGAAATTAAATTTAAAAAATATGTATATTGTAACATCCCCGTCTCGAGCCGGTTCAATAAACATACATATGATACAAACAGAAACAGCGGAAGACTTAATTTACGAAAATACGAACTAACTTTTTCTTTTTCTTTAATCCTTTTTCACATGACATATCACATTGCATACTTCTTCTAATTTAATTCTTATTTTACGGAGACGAAAATCGGACAGAGTAACCTCTGTAAATCGGACAACTGGGGATTTTCCAATCCCACTCTCAAGAGTTCCTGATAGACAGTTTAAACAATATATATTTCCAGAAGTACCAGTCATGCAAATATACTCAGATACCCATCTATGGGCGCATGCTGAACTTGGCTCCGTGCCACAAATCTAATAGCATGCAATCCAATACATCACATAACTGAATACTACATAGTCATATCATCATGCCTGAATACATAAATGTACATGTATCGAATATGAACACTATGCAACAATACATCTTTTCCAAAAATACGTCTAAAACAAATAGTAGCATCCAACCACCCAGAACTCCACATCCTCATACTAGTACCTCTAGCCACGGTTAGTGTCCTTGTCCCATAAGGTTCTTCAATTAACTGTGTTCCTGAAATCATATCCCCAAACGGGGTTAGAGACGAATCTCTAGTAAACTCCAGGTTTATGGAAAACCCTCCATACCCTGGGCTCACTTCCTGCATGACAGTCAGATACATAATATACAAAACATCATATAAGCAATTATCATAACTGAACAAAGCATATATACATATCTTATCAAAGACAAACGCAGTCATTCCCAAGGGATGACCCCAAGCGAAAATCAACACACGTAACAAATATCTTTTACAAAAATCATCACAATACTCACATCAGAACAAAACGTGTTATATCAAAGATGTACGCAATCGTTCCCAAGGGATGACCCCAAGCGGAAATCAACGTACGTAACAAATATCATTTACAAAATCATCATACATATCCCATAAAACATGTCATATAATCAAATATCATAACTAAACAAAACATATACACATATCTTATCAGAAACGTACGCAGATATTCCCAAGGAAGGACCCCAAGCGGAAATCAACGCACGTGTTCCCAAGGGAGGACCCCAAGCGGAACCAGAACATATCAGAGGCGTACGCAGTCATTCCCAAGGGAGGACCCCAAGCGGAAATCAACGCACGTGTTCCCGAGGGAGGACCCCAAAGCGGAACCAGAACATATCAGAGGCGTACGCAGTCATTCCTAAGGGAGGACCCCAAGCGGAAATCAACGCACGTGTTCCCGAGGGAGGACCCCAAAGCGGAACCAGAACATATCAGAGGCGTACGCAGTCATTCCCAAGGGAGGACCCCAAGCGGAAATCAACGCACGTGTTCCCGAGGGAGGACCCCAAAGCGGAACCAGAACATATCAGAGGCGTACACCATCAGTCCCGAGGGAGGACCCCAAAGCGAACATCCGGGTACTATACAATCAATGGCCAGATATTGTTACAGAAATCATATTACAGAAGTCATATCATAACAAAACATATCATATTAACACATATCAAAGTAAATACATCAAAACAAAACATATCATATTATCATATAGCTCTATATGAATGCATCTATATCATATATCTCATACATATCATACAACCTGACCACAGTCCGTACACTATGGCGGAACACAAAGTAGGAGCGAACCCCATAAATATAGAGCTTACCTCTTGGAGCTTTACAATTTGCTTACTTGAAGAACAAGCTACTTATCATGCTCCACGAGAATCCAAACGTTCACAGTCCCTAGGTACACCCAGAGAAGGAATTCAACACAAAACTCAATAAAATGATATAATGCCATGTAAATATACAAGACACACACTTTATTGTTTATTTTCTCTTTACTTAATTATATTAAGTCATGAGTGGGTGGTTCTTTGTTCAATAAATCCCCACAAAATTTCACATATTCACTTAGTCTTAGGATAGTCCCAACTTAAGGCAGAATGCCCATTACAATGGAGCTATAAGATTTCTCTTTGTCTAGTGCCTAAACCCAAGCTTAGCCACCTATATAAATTATTTTACGCATATAAGTGTTCTCACTTTGCGAAATAATATCTCCGAACATATACCTCTTTTGAAAATGGCTAAAACTCATTTTAAGGTCATACAAAGGAGCTACCTTATTTTCTTTTTTATTTCACCAAAGCGAATGTCCATACACCTTAGAATATTATTCCACGCATAAAAGTATGCTCAATTTGTAAAACAGTAACTCATAGCACATACTTCCTTTGTAAATGGCTAAGAGGCACATAAAGGAATTCATGCCAACTTCATGATTCCAATGCTTTAGTCCATCAAATTCACGCTTATCACATACCTCTAATCCAAGATTCATTAATTCATATATATACGATACTACGGTACTGTTCATCTCTACAATACTATTCATGTATATGTCACTATTCACGTATACAACACTATTCAAAAATATGGTATCTTTAATTTTTCAGATACAATTTTGGAAGATTTCCATCAAAATCCTTTTTTTTTTTTCATTTTCATGCTCTCTGTCTCTGCCTCCCGTATAAGTCATGAAATGAGAATGGGAATAGTGACTCCCTAGTCACTTAAGCAAGTTCATTATACCAGCGGGTATAAGTTCATCTATCTACCCACCTCCATTCATTACCAAACTTTACCCAATAAACTAGAATATTTTTCTAGTCATCTTTCTATTTTATTTTCACTTTTAGATAACTTTATTTATCCGCATTTTTTACCTCTTAACTGTCATTTTAACTCATTTTTCACCAAAAGTGACTTTATTTCTTTTTCTTTGTAATTATCCTTCAATATTAAATCCATAATAAATGTGAGGTTGATTATATATATCCTTAAGATTTTATATATATTGTTATGGACCACTTCTATCTAGAGGAATCAAACATCATCCCGAGGCAAATCACAATTGATGAGTTGGCTATGCAAAGAAAGAGTTCCAAATATCCTTGTTGAAGCCACTTGAGATCATCCTTTCATCATCTCTGTCCTTCCAAAAACTGTTTCATCCATAAACTACCCTATACCAATGTACACACATATATATATATATATATATATATATATATATATATATATATAATTGTATATAATGGAAAAAGCAGGATTGCACAGGGAACGTGCATTTGAGACCAATGAAGTTCACATCAGGGATGAATCTGACGTATCCAATTATATAAACAATAACAATCAATATCATTAAAAGAAAAAATCTTAGTAGGGACAAAATGTTATGAAATTTCATCACAAATTTCTGCATTGCAAATAGACGGAATGTAGAAAATAAAAATATTATTCTCCACTAATATCTCCAACACAGAATTTGATTATTTTTGTCGAAAATTGTCATTAAGATCTTATTAAGAGTAGAGTTACATTGAGATCTTACTAAATTCCAAATTCAATTTTGCTTCTGCTCCTTTGTTTTATGTAATACTTTTCTAAAAAACTCTTTCTTTATCCATCTCTCGTTGTACATTATATAACCCACCATCCAAATACAACATGATTAGAGTTACATTGAGCAGGCTAATATAAAGAGTAGAGTCTCTGAATCAACAGAAATACAACATGAGCATTTCAAGTGTGCTAGTTTTACCATTTCCAGCTCAAGGACACGTCAATCCCATGATGAACTTCTCACAAAATTTGGTTGAGCGTGGATGCAAAGTCTATTTTGTGAACACAGATTTCAACCATAAGCGAGTTGTGAGTTCCATGGTCGAGCAGCAAGAAAGCCTTGATGAATCACTGTTAAAGTTGGTGTCAATCCCAGATGGTTTAAGACCTGAAGATGACAGAACAGATCTTGCCAAGTTATTTGATGCTATACTAAGCACCATGCCTTCTATGCTTCAAAAGAAAATAGAAGAAATTCATTTGAATGGTGAGGATAGAATATGCTGTATAGTTGCTGATGTGAATATGGGATGGGCTTTGAATGTTGGGAACAAGTTGGGAATCAAAGGAGCACTCTTCTGGCCTGCATCAGCTGCCATGTTTGCCTTTCAATGCAACATCCCCACACTTATTGATAATGGGATCATAGATTCTGATGGTAAGTAACAATATCATACTTCACTAACCAGATTTATTTGTTTCTATTAATTACTTTACACAACCCAATATGCAGGATCATCAATTTATTTTTTCCTTTTTTTTTCACACTATATATTAAAATTTATTTAATTTTGTTTTTCACTGCAGGATCACCAATCACTAAAAAGACATTTCGGATATCACCAACTATGCCTGTGATGGACACAGAATCCCTTTTATGGTCTAATGTGGGTGACCCAATAAATCTTAAGAAAATATTTAACTGTTTGATGCACCTTGAAGGAACTACAAATTTGACAGAGTGGTGGCTTTGCAACACCACATATGAACTTGAACCTGGTGCATTATCCTTTGTTCCAAAGCTCCTACCGGTTGGTCCTTTGTTGAGAAGTTATGACAATATAAGAGCAAATGCAAGATCAATTGGACAGTTTTGGGAAGAAGATTTGTCCTGCATGGATTGGCTTGATCAGCAACCTCATCATTCTGTTTTGTATGTTGCCTTCGGTAGTATAACACTTTTGGATCAAAACCAATTCAAAGAACTAGCACTTGGACTAGACCTTACAAATAGACCTTTTCTTTGGGTTGTGCGTCAAGATTCCAATTGTACCAATAAGATGACATACCCCAATGAATTCCTTGGTAGTAAAGGCAAGATAGTTTCATGGGCTCCACAACAAAAGGTGCTAAGCCACCCTGCCATAGCTTGTTTTGTTAGCCATTGTGGTTGGAATTCAACCATGGAAGGTTTGTCTAATGGGGTGCCCTTCCTATGCTGGCCATATTTTTGTGACCAATTTTTTAACAAAAAATACATTTGTGATGAGCTGAAAGTTGGGTTGGGATTTGACTCAGATGAAAATGGATTGGTGTCACGCTTGGAGATAAAAACAAAAGTGGACCAACTTCTTAGTGATGAGAACATAAGATCAAAGTCTCTGGAGCTAAAGGAGAAGGTAACATGCAACATAGCAGAAGGAAGTCGCTCTTCAGAGAATTTTAACAGGTTTGTCAAGTGGCTGAAAGAATGAGGCTTGGTCATATAGCTTGTTTGTTTTAGCAAATTCAGTTTAATTTGCTAATTCATATTTCCCTAATTGGAACCGTGTCATTTTTATAAAGAAATCGTTGTGTGGCATACTCGTTTTTTAATAGTTAAATTATGATTAGCTATGATTTTTTCCCCACTAAAGTGTAAGACATTGAAGTCTTACTATTCATCTCATTCATTGATTTTTGCTCATATAATAGCTATTATTTATTATATAATAACTATATATATATATATATATATATATATATATATATATATATATATATAGAGAGAGAGAGGAATGATCCATTTAAATTTTTTTTTTACAACATGACCGATCATAGACTCTACCGGTAATACTTAGTGTAGTTTGTAAGAGTTTATAAAAAAAAAAATTGGTAAATATAACCTTCCCCATATATATATATATATATATATATATATATATATATATATATATATATATATATATATATGAATTCATTTTTTCTATAGTCAATGTAGATAATTTATTGACATTGAGCCCAAAACTAAGTCATTTTGAGACAGAAATCAATATATTTTTATAATTATAATCTATTTCAAAATTATAATAATCCTTTTATATATTATTTTGGATAGTCAAAGTCCTTATCCAGTGACAAACCATTGGCATCAACAGTGTTCATGGGTCCCATTAGCTCCACAAGATATTTCGTGGAACAGTGACCATTGTGACACTGTTCCAAAACAAATTTACCTAAATGCCACGCCAAAAAACAATTTTACCAAACTGCCACGAGGGCAAGTTCGCGTAACAAACTTGGTATGCTGATGTGTCATCTTCCTGGTGGTGTCAGAGTTCGCTTCTGATACAGGCAACCTCTGCTACATGCAAGCCACGTGGCGTGGCAGGAGAGGCATTGTCAGCTTCCTGGTGGTGTCAGAGTTCGTTTCTGACACAGGCGACCTCTCCTACATGCAAGACACGTGGCCTGGCAAGTGAGGCATTAATTTCAACCGCCTGTGTGAGAAGCGAACTATGACACCACCAGGAAGCTAACACATCAGCATACCAAATTCGCTACTGCTCTGGGCGAACTTGCCCTCGTGGCAGTTTGGTAAAATTGTTTTTTGGCATGACATTTAGGTAAATTTATCTTCTAAGAGAGGTCACTCTTCGATATTCCGTGGCCTCCATTGACTCCACAGGGTAACAAAATTGTTAGATTAGGATGTTTTGAATTTGAAATACTGTTGTAAAAGTTTAAATTAAATTTCTGTTTGTAACAAAGTATTCGTTTAGAGAGTTGTCAGAGGTTTTTTAGGTCTTATAGTTACTCTGATTTGTATATAAATTCACCTCAGTTGAAGAAGAATGATATGAATGAAACAGAAGTATTTTAGTATTAAGAGATTTTACAAAAATATCATATATTCATCTTTTGGGCCTCTTTGCCTTTGGTCTCTTTTCGTGTTTGAGCCTAAAACTTCTATTTAGAAGCACATAAGATATTTTATAGGATAATCATATATTTCTATAAAAATTTCAGAAATTGCATAAATAAACCATGTCTGGGTTCTTGGATAAAATTCTTTCACAGTAAATTAATTTTTCACATGTTGTTAAGAAATAAAATAAAATAATTAAAATTTATTCACTAACATCTTAAATTTTTGCTTAATACTTGATTGCATGTTATGATATCAGAGGTTTTATGAATTAATATTTATTATATTATAAAAGATAATTTGTTAGGATTATCTTCTACACACATAAAAGTGTGTGATTCCATGCGGGGCCATATAAAGATAAAAAAGTGAAGAAGAAAAAATTGGGCTCCATAAATTTTTATGTATATGTAAGAAATAAAATTATCTTCTACAACATGAGAAATATTAATACTGAGTTGTTATTACCTAGTGATTATTGTGAAGATAATGATCACCATTTTTATGTCGTGGCAAAGCAAAGAACAATATTTTAGAATTTATATTAAGATGAAACAACACCTTCACTTTGGAAAATTATTTAAAAAAAAACAAACAAACCACTCTACTTTATTTAAAAAAAAAAAAAAAAGCATCCACGAATGTTGAAATGGTGTATGTTTCAACAATAATTGATTGACCTAAGGTGGATGAAACAAAATTACCCTAATATAGTCACGTATATTTCTCTTTATTTATTACCCTGTATAATAGAAACCATTTCCAAGTAAATGAGAACTTTATCTAGGGTTGGCAAAAATGAGTAATCCGTAAAAATGACTCGGGTTGGATTTACAAAAATTAGTTGCCAACCCGACCTGAGCCAGCTCGGGAAAAAACGAGTAAACCTGCGGGTCAAACGAGCCAGCTCACGAGTTGATTTTTTTATAAAAAAATACTAAATATAATATACAAAAATGGACAAATTAAACTCACACATGTTGTCATCGTCTTTCTTCCTTCTCTAAATCTAAGTTTCTAATCTTCTCACATCCCATCCATTTTTATATTGTTAGGTTGTGTTGGCTCTGTTTTATTCAAATATTTTACCCAATTAGTAGCAAGTGTTTCTGATTGTTTCTTTTGTTAGTGCAAATTTGTTGTGAAGAAAATTCGAAACTTTAATATTTTACTTTTATTTCTCATTTCATAACCCTTTGTTTAAGCTGATGGAAGTCATACAATTGGTGCATTAATACTACAGGTTCATTTAAATAGGCTAAAATGAGCCAACCCGCGAGCAATTTTCGAGCCAACTTGCGAGCTATTTTTTCAAGCCAACCCACGAGCTATATTTTTTAGCCAACCTGCGAGCCAATCTTAACCCGACTCAAGTCGAGTTGGGTTGGGTTTTCTGACTCGTTTTTTTTTCGAGCCAACCCTAACCAGCTCTTTTTTTCGGGTTGTATGCGGGTTGGGCTGGATCGAGTCGGATTGGCCTGTTTTGCCAACCCTAACTTTATCTAGGATATTAGGTTGTGCTTCTCAATAAATGTAAAATGTCTTCAAGTGTGTTTTTTATGTAGTACACATTTATGATGGAAAACTCTAGGTATGCATGATAACCATTCTGTTCTCGCTTCTAAAAAAAATAATTTTTTTCTATTTTTGTGCCTTGAAATAATTTCTGAGAACCAAAATGTGTCTGATAACATGTTCAATTTTTATTCCGATAATGAGAATTGCATTTGTTAACACAACAAATAATAGAATAAAAATTTATTCCTATTAAGCATACAAAATTTTTGGATCATCATTTTCCTTTTCATATGGTGTGATGGTGGTTGTAAGAACCTGCACCGTTAATTAAGGAAGTTAATTAATTGATTATGTGAAATTAGGAAATAATTCTATAATTGATCCTAATAATTATTATGAGACTTAAATAATTATACTAAGTGGGTAATAATGCTGAAAGTCGCTTTTATGACGAAAAGTGCATATACAGATTCTGCTAGTCGATATAAATGCGTACCGACAAAGTATCCCGGAAAATTATAATAAGTGAGTATATAATACTAGAATAATATACCGGAAAGGTGCTCCAAAAAATATAAGAAAAATATGTTAATTCTTGTAAAATTGAGTAGGTTAAGAATTCTGAGTTTGGGATTTAAATGCTAAGCGTAGCAATTAACGTTAATACTGTGTGTTTAAGTGTTAAGTGATTATATATACATTAGTTGGCCCAAAACCCTAGGCATTCTGTTATTTCTCTACGTAGAGGGTGGCTGACCAGTTTCTTAAACACTATTCCATGGCTTCTTCAACCATTTTGGTGAGCCTTGTGACCCTTTTCTTCCATTTCTCTTCACTTTCTACCTTGTGTTTGTGAGAAGGATCCTTGTGAGGGTGAAAGGGGGATGTGTTCTTGTTGTCCAGCCACTGTTTGGGTTGTTGAAGGGGCTGACCTTCTTTGTTTGGGTTGAGGGAGCTTGGTGTTGGCATTTTGAGGTTCATGTAGTGACCTTTGAGGAGAAAGAACTCATCTTTGTTAGTCTCGTTCTCTTCAAAGTCAATACCTTGGAGCTGACTTGTGAGCTCCAAGAACACCATTGGTTGGCTGTTTCAAGCTTGGGTAAGTGTCAACAACCTTGATCATGAATTTTAATGCTTAAAAGAGATGTCTTGGCATGTTTAATAAGTTGAACAAGTTTGTAATCTGAGTATGAACCTAGAACAGAGTAAAAATACATGCTTTAACGTTTTATAGGGTTAAAAGATGAACCTTTCGAGTGATATCTCGGGAAATGCAGAAACAACATTCTGTCGCGAAATATCCGGATATGCATATCCTGATATGGCATATCCGGATATGCATATCCTGGTATGGCATATCAGGATATGATATCCTGATATCCTGATCTGGCATATCCGGATATGATATCCTGATATGGCATATCCGGATATGATATCCGGATATTGGGACAACAACGAACCTATTTTGGTAAAAATTTGATATCTTGAGCTACAGAGCTCCAAATTGAGTGTCGTTTGGACCTATGTGAAGTTAACACATAGGGCTACAACTTTGTAAAATGTTGTAGCCATTGGATAAGTGGTTTGATCGCAGTATCAATTTTTAGTCGCGTTTTAGTTGCTGGAAATTCTGTTTGCAACAGTCACCTTGCGTAAAACTTAACCGGAGTTATACAACTCCGATTGAGACATATGTCATTGTAAAGATGGAGATGTCTAGTTTAACATATGAAAATTTTGGAATTTTCAGTAAATAGATTCAATTAAAGCTTTAAAAAGAGTAAACTCAGTTTAATGCTTAAGGCTTTGAGAAAAGCCTGCAGTAAGTGAAAATGAGAAAGAAAACGTATTCCTTTTGATATGAAATTATAGAGCATGATTATTGATGATTAAGTATTGTATTAACATATTGTGCTTGTTCTTTTTGTGGGCCTTGAGCTTGTGTGGACTCTTGTTTTGGTTAGCTAGCTTACAAGATAAGCTTTCGTGTCCTCGGTTTAGCCATGTTGTGGTTCCACCATGTCCCATGGGGGTATGGTTATATTGCATGTTGTGTTACATGATTTTGATGTTTTGGAAATGCTATTGAGTTGTTATATGCTAGTGCCTTTATGATATGCATGTGGTGTTCAACCTATACGGTAAGCCTGAGTATGTAGTACATACAATATGGTGAGGCTGTGGGTGAGGTGCAAGCGATGTTCCTTGTACTATCTGTAGGTAATAGACGTATTCCTGCATTTCTCTGGCCAGTAGAATAGTTTAAACACACATGTCATAAATATCTGTTACACTGCATTGTTTTGGAAGTTATATTGAATTACTGCTTTTAGAACTTATATTGCACGTGTAAGTGATCTTGGGGTGGAAAATCCTTGAGGACCCCTTGTCTTACTGAGATTTTTGTTTAGAGATCTCACCCCACGTTTGGGGCACCATTTTAGGTTCAGATAATGCGGGGGTTGAGACCTCTAGTGACAGGAGGCTAGAGCTTAGCTGATAGATGATACTTGTTTACGCTGCTTATGTTGTTATGCTGTTGTGATTGGATGCTGGATCCTGTTTACTGTCTTATGCTTTTAGCTTCAGTTTATGGATTTCTATGTCGAGACTTTGTTGGTTATGCTGTCGATTTGGTGAGCATGGGGATTGTCCATGCCACATAGACTTGATTATTGTCTTGTTTTATTTGGAGTTGTAATAATGTATCAGGGTTATTGTCTGGATTGCGTGTTGTAATGCTGTGACTTAGATACTCACTTTATTTCTATACATTAAGGTATTTCTGTTAGATGTCTTTTGTATTTACATACAGGCGATGATTTTATGAAAATGATTAAATAATCAACTTGGCTAAGTATAATGACGTCATAATTGAAAAGAAAAAGATATTCCGCATATTTAATTAAGCACAGCTTAATACGATGACATGTTAACAAACCGGGTATACACGGGGTGTTACATTTTATTGTATCAGAGCAACGGTTCGAGGGAAAAGCCTGTATGTATTGCAATAACTAGGATGCTTGGTTGTGTCTTGTCTTGTGTGTTTTCTCCGTTGAGTGTTATTATGATGATGCATATGTAATCACATTGCGTGGGCCTGATCAACTCATAAATTGTGAAACTTGTGCAGAGTCATGGTAATACCCAGGAGAACTCGCAATACTGCAGAGGGTCAACCCGACCCAATCCTGACTGCATTGGCTGAGATGCAGGAGGTCACTAGATTGGCCAATGTGGCATTGATGGACGTCGTTAGAGAGGCGAACCAGAAGGCTAGGGAGAATGCCCTGGAGGCGAATCGACTGGCGTATATGACCATGGTTCGGGTCGTATTGGAGGAGTTGGGAATTGGTCTTCATGACAACCAACATCCTCCGCCGCCACCACCTCCATCCCCACAGCAGGGTGGGAGTGGAGCTGGAGGGTTGTTTGTTGGGAATGAATCCTCGCTGCTTAAGTGCATTCCGTGTGGAAAGGCTCCTTTGGGTACTTGCGGACAAGGTCAAGAAGTATGTTTCAGATGTGGCAAGTCAGGCCGCCTTATCAACAAGAGCGCTACCAAGGCGGAGCAAGCTGCGGGAATACAAAATGTTTTAGTATGTCACGTGGAGAGGATAACTAGATCGATGCCTAAAGACTTCAATACTTGCATTCAGCAGGGCAAGGATCCCGAGAGGATTCGTATGAACCTCGAGGCGAAGAAAATTAAAGAATTCGAGGCTAAGGGAAACAGTGGTTCCACTTCCTGGAGGGACAAGAAGTTTGGAGTCAAAGGTAAAGGGAAGCGTCTACAGGTCAAACAATTGTGCAACTAATTCAAGAGTTCTACTCTGGCAGGCAACTTTGCTAGACCTTTGATTTTTCCGGAGTGTGTAGGTTACGGAAAGGAGCATTTGGGACGATGTGCTACTGGAGAGTTGATATGTTACAAATGCGGGGAGGATGGCCATATGGCCAAGAATTGTTTTAATTTAGCTGCGTGGGCCGCAGCAGTTCAAACGAACCTCCTTCAGATGTTTCCCGGGAGAGCAACGAGACCTTCTCCTCCCAAATGCTCGGGATGTGGGAAGGTCCATTTGGGGTCGTGTGCTACCGGTCAGACGTTTTGCTTTCAGTGGGGCAAGGAGGGCCACTTTACTAGAGAGTGTTCGTCGTCAACGGCGAGAGCTGCAGCAGTTCATGCAGTCCCTTTTCAGATGGTTCCCTTTCCACTTTCAGCGGTGCCAGATGTGCTACCTGCCACGGGGCGAGTTTACTCATTAGATCGGCAGCAGTCGGACCGAGCTCTGAACCTTGTCAGAGGTACTGTTTTCTTTTGGTGATTCATCGGTTGATGTTTTTCTTGATTCCGGGACTACGCATTCGTTTATTGCAACCCCGATTGTTGTGGGGCTTGAGTTTCCCATGTATGTGCTTCTCCACCGTTGCGAGTGACTACCGCCACCGGAGAAAAGTGTGATGCTACCACTGTACATCGAGATATCGTGTTTCAGTGGGAGGGCCGTGACTTCTCGGTAGATCTAATAGGATTACCGATGGCTAATTTGGAAATCATCCTTGGCAAGGATTGGTTGTCCAAGTATTGTGTTTTGATTGTTTGGTTGTGGTGCCTAGCGAGTGGTGATGTCTCCGTGTGATTCCACCGCCAGTTCTTCACATTTTATTGCTACGGGCTAGGAGATCCTTGTGAGCAGGGGAATTGATTATGTCTTGTTGGGAGGTTTGGTGAGTGGGACACAGGAGGATCTAACTGGCATTCATGTGGTGAAGGAATTCCTCGAGGTGCTTCTTGAGGAGATTCCTGAGTGTCCGCCACAGTGGGAGATAGCGTTCTCCATTGAATTGTTGCCTGGTGTGGGGCTTTGTTATTAGCTCCATACCGGATGCCGCCACATGAGTTGGCTGAGTTGAAGTAGCGTTATGAGGGTCTTTCAGCGAAAGACTTCTCCCGACCAAGCGTGTCTCCATGGGAAGCACCGGTCATGTTGTTTTGAGGCAAGATGCCTTACGCCATTACTTAAGCGTGATGGTGCTCTATTGGAGGATGTGAAATTCTCTTCAGGGAAACTAAGTGTGTAACACTTGGACTTTGTGGCAAGGCCACACGCGATCTTGTATATGCGAGGCAATGCATGTACAAGTAGCTTGTGGGTTGAGTGTTCTCTATGACTCTAGGTTCTTTTGTTGATTATTGATATGCTTCATAAATAGTTGGCATGTTAAACCATGGGTAGTGTAAAGCATGACTTAAGTACGATAAATTATGGTAATGTATCAATGTTATTTCACCTTTATATGACTCTCGATTTTGCAGATGCCATGGAGATTGAGGTATAATATTGCTTAGAGTATTTGACTTATTATGTTATTAAAATAGGAAATTTTGCAGGTGTACGTGAACTAAGGTATGTTACTATGAGAATGAGACTGTTAACTGACATGTTTTGGTTGAAATGAACATGATTATGATTTCGTACTGTAAAGGGACCATGAAATTATTTTTGAAAATAATGATTTATAAAATTGTAAGCCTAGTCGATGTTAGAGTCATGGAATAGGACCAAACTCACTCAAGTTATTGTGTGGAATAGAGTTTCTGGGGTCAAGTCACCTCTATTAAGAAAGTGACTGGTGATCCCAGTGAATCGAATGACGTTTTGATGTCCTCGTGAAATTTCGAGTTTTGACGGTGACTTCTCTGTTTGGAGGTGCACTTCTCGAAATAGAAACCGTGCAAGTTGAGAATGAGCTCATGGAGAAGATCCAAGAGGCGCAAGTGCTAAGAGAGTGCCGGGTATGTGAACAACCAGGACGGTGTGTCTTGGAAGGAGGAAGAACTTTTTGCTTGTGTGCCCTTATATTGTTATGCTTAAGGGTGAAGTTTGAACGGCAGAAGCCGTCTGTTAAGCTTCAACCTCTCGAAGTACCACAGTGGAAGTGGGAAAGTATTTCCATGGATTTCGTGGTGGGATTACCTAAGACTCAGGTGGGTTGTGACTCTATCTGGGTCATTGTGGACAGACTGATGAAGTCTGCCCATTTTCTTCCAATGAAGGTGAGCTTCACTATAGAGCAGTTGGCCAAGCTTTATGTTCGCGAGATTGTGAGGCTTCACCGGGTGCCCGAGAGTATCATCAGTGATAGCGACTCGAAGTTCACATCTCGATTCTGGGAGGCGCTGCAGGAGGCTTTTGGTACGCAGTTGAGTTTGAGTACCGCCTATCACCCTCAGACTGATGGACAGACTGAGAGGACCATCCAGACCTTAGAGGACATGACGGGCTTGCACGTTGGAGCAGGGCTCGGCATGGGATAGGTATTTTCCGTTGGTTGAGTTTTCGTACAACAACAGCTTTCATGCTAGCCTGGGCATGGCGCCTTACGAAGCACTGTATGGTAGGAGGTGTCGGACCCCTACCTGTTGGTCAGAGGTTGGAGATAAAGAGCTTTTTGTCTTGGACTTTGTCCAAGATACCACCCTGCAGATCCAGATGATCAGAGAAAAGTTGAAGTAGGCGCGGAATCGCCAGAAGAGCTACTATGATGTCAAGCATCGTCCACTGGAGTCCAGTAAGGGTGAGCACATGTTTGTGAGACTTTCACCTGTCACCGGTGTTGGTCGGGCCCTCGGAGTGAGGAAGTTGAGCCCGCGATATATTGGGCCATACCAGATCCTTGGTAGTAAAGGACCTGTTGCCTACCGGCTTGCCTTGCCTCCGAACTTGGCCAACATCCACAACGTGTTTCACGTGTCTCAACTTCGGAAGTACATAGCAGATCCTTTGCACGTGGTGCAACCTGTTGATGTGGAAATTCGGGAAACCCTAAAGGCTCCTGTCGGACCACTCAAGATTCTCGATCATGGCGAGAAGCAGCTAAGGAGCAAGATCATTCCGATGGTCAAAGTGTAGTGGACTGGAAGAACTCTTGAGGAGTGTACTTGGGAGATTGAGGACGAGCTTCTCCGGTAGTACCCCGAGTTTCGAGACAGGTATATTCTAATTTTGAGGACAAAATCCTAAAAAGGTAGGGTGAATGTAAGAACCCGCACCGTTAATTAAGGAAGTTAATTAATTGATTATGTGAAATTAGAAAATAATACCATAATTGACCCTAATAATTATTATGAGACTTAAATAATTATATTAAGTGGGTAATAATGTTGAAAGTCGTTTTTCTGACGAAAAGTGCAGATACCGATTCTGCTAGTTGTATAAATGCGTACCGAAAAAGTATCCCAGAAAATTATAATGAGTGTGTATATATTACTAGAATAATATATAGGACTTTTAAAACGAGTTTCAAGTTAAAATGATGAGAAATGGTGCCAGAACTTGTACTGGCTATGGAAAAAGCGCGTACCGGAAAGGTGCCCCGAAAAATATAAGAAAAATATGTTAATTCTTGTAAAATTGAGTAAGTTAAGAATCCTGAGTTTGGGATTTAAATGCTAAGCGTAGCAATTAACGTTAATACTGTGAGTTTAAGTGTTAATCTTGCGTAAAACTTGGTTTGATCGCAGTATCAATTTTAAGTCGCATTTTGGTTGCTGAAAATTCCGTTTGCAGCTGTCACCTTGCGTAAAACTTAACCGGAGTTATACAACTCCGATCGAGACATATAATATGTCGTTGTAAAGCTGGAGATGTCTAGTTTAACATATGAAAATCTTGGAATTTTAGGTAAAGAGCTGCAATTAAAGCTTTAAAAAGAGTAAACGCAGTTTAATGCTTAAGGCTTTGAGAAAAGCCTGCAGTAAGTGAAAATGAGAAAGAAAATGTATTCCTTTTGACATGAAATTATTTGTAGCCATTGGATAAGTGGTTTGATCGCAGTATCAATTTTAAGTCGCGTTTTGGTTGTTGGAAATTCTGTTTGCAGCAGTCACCTTGCGTAAAACTTAACCGGAGTTATACAACTCCGATTGAGACATATATATGTCGTTGTAAAGCTGGAAATGTCTAGTTTAACATGTGAAAATCTTGGAATTTTCGGTAAAGAGCTGCAATTAAAGCTTTAAAAAGAGTAAACGCAGTTTAATGCTTAAGGCTTTGAGAAAAGCCTGCAGTAAGTGAAAATGAGAAAGAAAACGTATTCCTTTTGACATGAAATTATAGAGCATGATTATTGATGATTAAGTATTGTATTAACAGATTGTGATTGTGCTGTTTGTGGGCCTTGAGCTTGTGTGGATGTAACACCCCGTATATATCCGGTAATGTTATCATACTATTGTATTAAGCTGCGCTTAATTAAAAATGCGGAATATCTTTTTCTTTTCAATTATGATATCATTAATCATTACCAACTTGATTACTTAACCATTTTCAAAACACCGCCTGTATGTACATTGCAATAAACAGCTAACTGAAATACTTCATTAATTAAAATAACTTAAGTATGAATCTCTAGTCACGGAACTACAACACGTAGACCGGACCATCTAACAGTTTATACAACTCAACTCAAAAGAACTAACCACAAGTGGCATGGACAAACCCCATGCTCACCCAAATAAGGCAACAAGCCCACAAAAGTCTCAACTCAACAGCAACATAAGCATATAAGTGCAGAAAACATAAACGACATCCAATCCAGTCATGCCAGCATAATATGAACAGCACTAAACATCAACTAAGCTCTGGCCTCCTTCCGCCAGAGGCATCAGGCCCCATACTACCTGAACCTGAAATAAGCATTCCCCAAACGTGGGGTGAGATCTCTAAACAAGAAATCTCAGTAAGGCAAGGGGTCCTCAAGGATCTTCCACCCCAAGTTCACTTACATGTGCAATATAATTTCAAAAGCAGTTCATCAATATCATTTCTAAAACAGTGCAATGAAGCAGATAATCATGTCATGTGTGTCAATACTATTCTACTGGCCAGAGAAATGCAGGATTTATATACGCCAAATACCCACACATAGTGCAAGACGCTACTTGCATCCACCTCGGATCACCGTCTTGTATGACGCTACATACTCAGGCTTACCGTCAAGATGGAACAACACATGCATATTAAAAGCCATTACACATAAAGCTCAACATCATTCCAAATATATCAAAGCATGTAACACAGCATGCATATAACCATTCTCCATGGGGCACGGTGGAACTACACAATGGCTAAACCGAGGACACGAAAGCTTACCTTGCAACCTAACTATCCAATGCCAAGAGTCCACACAAGCTCAAGGCCCACAAACAGCAAAATCACAATCTGCCCATACCATAATTAATCATCAATAATCATAGCTCAGATTACATAAGTGATTACGTCTTTCTTACTCATTTTAACTCATTACATCCTGTTTCTGCAGGAAGTATTTGAGTATTCCACGAGTAGTATTCGAATACTCCAGCTCTCCAGAAAGTATTCGATTACTTTCACTAAAGTATTCGCATACTCACAAGTATCCGAATACTTTTCCCCCCAGTATCTTAATACCTCAGTATCCGAATACCAAACCTCACTGTATTTGAATACCTTCTAGTATTCGAATACTTCTTCAAAGGTATCCGAATACTTTTCTTCCCAGAAAAGTATTCCAATACTCCTGCAAGGAGTATTCGATTACCAAGGACAATTATTCGAATACTACACGGAAAGTATTCGAATACTTCTCCAACAGAATGCAGAAATTCGAGCCAACTTCTACATAATGTCAATTTTAAGGATCCAAAAGCGATTGGGAGTCTAATGACTCCCTAAACAGATAACTACCAACATGTTATGAACCCAAAAACACATTCCTTTACTCAAAAGGTTAAAGTTCCTCTTTTTAATGGATTAAACAAGCTTTAGGCCTCAAAAGACACTAAGGTGATCATGGCTCACCTCAAGAGCTCTAAACTCCGAAAATAAAGCAGAAAGGAAGCCTCCAATGCAACCCCAAGGTTCTGACTTCACAAGGCTACGAAAATACACTTCAAGCTTGACTCTTTGTGTCAAAAGGTGGCTTCTTGAAGCTCAAGAAGCCAAGAACAAGGTCACACAATCCAAACCCAAGAAGACAGCCCCAAAGTCAGCCATTTCACCTCACCACAGAGGTCACAAACTCAGAATTGTACACTCCACACCCTCCCAAGGCCAACTCATACAAGGCACAAGTGTTTAGATGGAAGAACAACCAAGAAAAGTGGTCTCTTGATGGGATTTTGCCAAGAACAAGGGAAGAGTGGAAATGGAACAGTGCACACACACCCCTGACCAGCCAACACTCACGTAGGGAATAGAATTAACCTAGGGCTTTGAGCCCAAAAGTTATATATATGGTCTCATTAACTCAAACCACACAGTATTAGCAAAAATAGCTACGCTTAGCATTTTAATCCCAAACTCAGGATTCTTAACCTACTAAATTTTACAAGAATTAACATATTTTTCTTATATTTTTCAGAGAACCTTTTCGGTACGCGCTTTTCATAGCCAGTACCCGTTTCTGGAACTAGTTCTCATTATTTTAATTTGAAACTCATTTTACAAGTCCTACATATTATTATAGTAATTATCATGCACTTATTATAATTTTCCGGGATACTTTTTCGGTACGCATTTATACCGACTAGCAGAATCGGTATCTGCACCTTTCGTCAGAAAAGCGACTTTCAGCATTATAACTCAATTAATATAATTACTAGAGCCTCAATATAATTATTAGGGTCAATTATGGAATTATCTCATTAAACTCATAATTAACTGATTAATTTCCTCAAATTAACGGTGCGGGTTCTCACACTGGACTCTTGGTTTGGTTAGCTAGCTTACAAGGTAAGCTTTCGTGTCCTCGGTTTAGCCATGTTGTGGTTCTACCATGTCCCATGGGGGTATGGTTATATTGCATGCTGTGTTACATGCTTTTGATGTTTTGAAAATGCTATTGAGCTGTTATATGCTAGTGCCTTTATGATATGCATGTGGTGTTCCACCTATACGGTAAGCCTGAGTATGTAGTACATACAATATGGTGAGGCTGTGGGTGAGGTGCAAGCGATGTTCCTTGTACTATCTGTAGGTAATAGACGTATTCCTGCATTTCTCTAGCCAGTAGAATAGTTTAAACACACATGTCATGAATATCTGTTGCACTGCATAGTTTTGGAAGTTATATTGAATTACTGCTTTTAGAACTTATATTGCACATGTAAGTGATCTTGGGGTGGAAGATCCTTGAGAACCCCTTGTCTTACTAAGAACTCTGTTTAGAGATCTCACCCCACGTTTGGGACACCATTTTAGGTTCAGGTAATGCAGAGGTTGAGACCTCTAGTGGCAGGAGGCCAGAGCTTAGCTGATAGATGATACTTGTTTACGCTGCTTATGTTGTTATGCTGTTGTGATTGGATGCTGGATCCTGTTTACTGTCTTATGCTTTTAGCTTCAGTTTATGGATTTCTATGTCGAGACTTTGTTGGTTATGCTGTCGATTTGGTGAGCATGGGGATTGTCCATGCCACATAGACTTGATTATTGTCTTGTTTTATTTGGAGTTGTAATAATGTATCAGGGTTATTGTCCGGATTGCGTGTTGTAATGCCGTGACTTAGATACTCACTTTATATCTATACATTGAGGTATTTCTGTTAGATGTCTTTTGCATTTACATACAGGCGATGATTTTATGAAAATGATTAAATAATCAACTTGGCTAAGTATAATGACGTCATAATTGAAAAGAAAAATATATTCCGCATATTTAATTAAGCACAGCTTAATACGATGACATGTTAACAAACCGGGTATACACGGGGTGTTACAGTGGTGGCGGCGGCAGTGAGGGCATGGTAGTGGCTACGACAATGGTGGTGGTGAAGGCGATGGTGCGGTGGCGGTGAAGTGGTGATGATAGTAGTGGTGGTGGTGACGGTTATAACAACCTTCATTGTGGAATATTGTAATTTTTATATAATTATAAAGATGATTAATATATAGTGTTTAAGTTTAGAGAAAGTAAGCATGTATTGTGAAATTTATTAAGTAAATGGATGAACTGCTATGAAAATAAATGTGAGCATACAATTCATGTCAAGATGATTAAATTGAACCAAGCGGAATTAATGATAAAGTATAGGGGTCAAAGTGTAAATAAGTGAAAGTTTAGGGGCTAAAGTTCAAATAATTAAAGAAATGACCTAAGCTTGATTTTGATTGTTTCATTAAAATTCTTTAGAGAATTTTAAAGACCGGAAAAAGGAAAGGATTGATTTCAGAAATATTTAAAGATTCATGCCTCTTATTCATATTTTTTTTCTCTCAATTTCTTCAAAAAAGAAGAAAAAATCATGAATTGCCACAGTAAGGGCATACACAGATTTACAAACCTGCACCATAAAGAAGTATTAAACATTTTACCTACTTGCATGCCAGCTCATTTTCACTTTTCTAATTATCTGCTAACCTTCCTTTAAAATGAGTAGAAATCAATAATGAATCTTCCCTATGATTCAAGAATTTACTATAAGTACATATAAGAATGAAGCATTGTTTATAAGCCTGGTGTGATATGGTATGTGGTAAAAAAATCAAAAGTTCAAAACTCTCGTTCACTTGATGTAACACCCTTCCAATTATCTTTGCCAGCTTCAACAAGTTTCTTTATTTTGTTGGTTTTTGCATGAGTGAAGAATTAAAAAAAGGGATAATCCCCTTTAAGATATTGAAGTTTATGTAGAACATGAATCCCCACTCACATGCATACACACTACAGAGGTTCTTTGACTCATAATAAAATCATGAAATTAGAAGTTCCATGAATTGTGACAACATACTCCAGACACGAAATGAGATAAAAAAAGAAAAAGAAATAACTGACTGAGTAGCTAATTCAATAAACTTAGTTATATATACCATCATAAAGAAGCTAGTATGAATGAGTTAAGTAGTTGTGCCTGTAATTTATGTTAAAAATGGTTTTCCTAATAATTAAGGGTGCTCGCAGTTTGGATTGGATCGGTTTTGAAAACAAAAAACCTATGATCCAATCCTTTCGATTTGATTATGTAATTATCCATTCGGTTTGAATTTTTTTCAAATCCAACTCACTCCAATCCAATTTTATTCGTTTTGGATTGGATCAATTTTCGACTTTTGAAAAGTCTAAAATTTGTATGATGATTATTGTGCAAATAACATATCTTTTGTATGTATTGACTTTATAAAGTTTGTATAATTATTATTGTGCAATCTAGAAGCATCAGTAAACGATAATCTAATTAACAAAAAGTTGAATTATATTATCTTTAACTTCCAACCAAAAATTTACAATGTGATTGCCTGAAATACGGAAACTCAAATTTTTATCATATAGTGAATAACTCATGTTATATAATGCATATATATATATATATATATATATATATATATATATATATATATAATAAAAATATATAATTATATATATATATATATATATATATATATATATATATATATATATATATATATATATAAAACATTTCTCAAGCTGCTTGAGATAAGTTTATCTCCGCCCACCCCAAAACTACGTCGTTTTGATTATTTATTACCTTATATTTATTGATTAACCTTTGAATGATTATGATTTCCTTTTTCTCTCTCTTCCTTTATCACCATTGATCCATCTTTGTACGGTTATGATTTAGTAGCCGGAGATAAAGTTATCTACGGTAGCTTGAGAAACGATAAGCTCATATATATATATGTATCTTACCAACAAAAAACATAACATAGATCAAGCACAACCCACTTTCTCCAACATGATGGATTAATTGGTTTAAAATTTTGCTATATAATTTTTTAGCTATGATTGGGGAATAGGTAGAGGGTAAAGTTGGGGAATTATTGGATAGATTTTCACCTACCAAACCGAAAATCGATCCAATCCAATTAAATTTTGCGATTTATTTTTGGTTTTTGATTTTTTGGTTTTCTGTTAATTCGGTTTTTCGGTTCGGTCACCGCGATTTGAATCATTTTTGATCAGTTGATGAACACCCCTACATATAAACAAGTTGTCGCTCTTAAAATATTATTTTTATCAAATTCACATAACTTGACATTAATCCAATACAGCTTAAATATAAGAGCTAAAGCTATCATGCAGGTATTTCTTCCAATATGAAGCAATAGGATCATATAAGGAACTTAAAATCATAAAGTAGGACAAAAAGTGAAAACTCAGGTGATTTGCCATTCTCTAAGGGGGTGTTTGGTTGAGGGTATATCTTTATTATCCCATGCATTTGGTTGAGGGATTCTTAGAGATCCATGTTTGGTGAAGGTTTTTCAAAAAATTTCCCATCTAACTTATTTCCCTAGCATTTGAAGAGTGTGTGTAAAATGAGAAATATTTCACTATTTAGAATGACAACTTCAATGGTGGTTTTTGTAATTGCATGGGTAAATGGCAAGGGGGACATCATGATAGAGACCAAATACCCCAACTAAAGATCATATATTGACATTCAAAAATTATAAATGGATTAATTTGGTAATTTTAACTCATTTCCCCATCTATATTTTATCTCAAACCAAACATAGATTTTATAAATCTTACCTAATTTGTCCGGTAAAGTTTTTTCTAACCAAACAACTTTTTTTACAGTTTCCTACCAAACTCACTTTCCAACCATTTCCCTATCAATTACATTCCCTAGTATTCAATAATTTTCTCCTCAACCAAACGCCCCCTAAAGGATTTCCATAGGTTAAACCAACACTAACTTCTCATCCACACATATATATATATATATATATATATATATATATGTATGGGCTTATCATTTCTGCAGCTGCCGTAGATAACACTCTCTACAGCTGACACAGAAAAGTGGGCCCCACGGCGTTTAAAAAAAAAACAAGGATCTGGTGTCGTATCCTATGATCCGCACGCGGATCCTGGCTAGCTGTAGGTGCAGCGGCTACAGAAATCATTTTGCCTATATATATATATATATATATATATATATATATATATAGGATCAATTCACACTGGTGTAAGAATAATAAGTCTTACAACAAATCTTAACCATTGATTTCCGTACATCTTACGGTTGATATTTACTGGAAATTAAAAATTAATTAATGAGTGAGACCTAATAAATCTGAATCGTTAGATGCGGAAAATCAATAGTTAAGATTTGGTGTAATACTTATTATTCTTACACCGGTATAAGATGATCTTGTCCCTATATATATATATATATATATATATATATATATATATGAAAAAGATGTTAGGATAGCGGATCCTAATCGGTATCTCATAGTAAAGAACAAGAAAGAAAAGGGAAATTCAGAGAAAAACAATCAAAAATTGAGTTCTTGTATATTCAGGTAGTTTGCACAATGACACCTATCCCTTCATATAAGCCACATATCCTAACAACATTCTAACAAACTAAGACACGTATGCACCATGGCATGACTCACACCAGCACTATAACACCAGCACTACTAACTGACTAATGAATAAACTAGTACACTCCTATGGGCCTAATGGCTATCTGATACCCAACATGGGCTGATACTCCACTACTTGTACTAAAGGCTAATGACAGTAACATCCTCTTGGGCCCATCAAGATATCGTAACATTGCCTTCCCCTAAAAAATGGACCTTGTCCTCAAGGTCCAATGAAAAAATAGAGAGTAGAAATCCTTAAGTATGTCATTGAAAAATGGGAGGAGCATGGATATTAAAGTGGTTACCATGACAGTTCCAAATTCCCTCACAAAATCCTTCATATTCTTGTGATTTATGCTTCCACGATAATTCATAACAGTGAAGTGAGTTTCATACTCAAAAAATAACTTCTGCTGTCCAGAGAATATTGGTTGCTGGCTATCCTGACCCAGAAATAATGTGACAGTAACATCTCCATAGGGTGCATCGGCAATAAAATCATCAAATCCAATTGCTATTGCAGCCTCTGCTTTAGCTCCATAAACCAATCTCTTAATTCTTGAAAGATAAATTGCACCAAAGCACATCGGACAAGGCTCACAAGATGCATAGATTTCACAGTCTGAGAGCTCAATTTGATTTAGCTTTTGACAAGCCTCTCTTATAGCAGTATCCTCAGCATGAGCCGTGGGATCAGTGTTTCTGAAAACCATGTTATGACAGCTTACAACTACTTCATCATTTCGAACAACAACCGCACCAAATGGGCCTCCATCACCACATTCAACTCCTTTATATGCTTCTTCGACCGCTTTTGTTAGGAACTTGTGGTCTTTATCCTGTACAGCTTGTTGGTGACCAGCAAATGCAGAAGCCACAAAAATTGTTCCATCCTTAGCTTCCAACACGTTGAGAGTAGCAGCAGCTGATCCAGGATCCTCCATGATTGTATGAGATGAACAAGAGGATAAAGGTATTCGAGGAACCAGTGGAAAGTTGAAACTCCTGGAGATAGAACATGAGCGGAAAACACCGACACAGAAACAAAGAGAAACAAACAAAACCAAAAAAAACAAAGGAAGCCAAGGAATCGGATAGTGTATGAGGGGATTTCACGGTGTCCTGAATTTCAATAAGGATCATTGAGTATGAGTAGGAAAATGCTATGTCGCCAAGAGCTTGGAAGCTCCTCCAAACTGTTTAAGTTTGTGTCACACTACCAGCTATCGTAACAAAAGACTTCTCATGTTGCATGAGAAGTCTCCTCTCCTACCATTCTCACTTCGATGTCTTGCAAGCCCATATATATATCTCCTTTGTATGTATATTTGGCTTGAGTTGTATGTTTATCAATCTTTTAGTTGATTTAGAGTTTTTTTAAACATAATTAGTAAGAATTTCTCCAAAATGCAAGCACAAGTTAATAATGATGTGTTATCTAAGGCTGAATGGCTTTACTTTTTGTTGTTCGGTTTGTCATAATATCAGCTTGTAATCTGAATTAACTTAAATCCTAAAATCACACATACTCTAGGAGCTAACACTTTTTTGTTCAACAGATTTTTTGGAAATTAGGATTGAAGTTTCTTATTTCAAGGTTTCTTCTGACACTAAATCCCTAGGCAGACTGGTTTAATAGTTAACTTTCAGCGTCATCCTCAAACATTTATTAAAAAGTCTCACTTTCCTTCAATCGTTATTAAGACCAACTTAAGGAATGAGCAGGGTAAAGAACGAAAACTTAACAGCATAAGAAAATTAACAAAAGGAAAAGTTCAAAGAAATTACCAAAATGTTAAATTATAACAATGGACAAATGTAGGAAAAAAGAGAGGATAACTATGTTAAAAGGTTGCAATGAACTGGGTATATCCGACTCCCAGAATTTAAAGTGTTGCCAATCTAAGATCTCCAAAACATAAAGAAACATAGTAAGAATTTCCAAAAATAAAAGGTAAAAAAACAATCTTAACTGAAGTAATCTAAAATGCTAAAAACTGAGCATAAAGCAGAAAAACAATAGCAACTCCAAAAAGCAAATACATTAATGGTTTTAATGTTGTACAGTAATGGTAGATAAGTTAATTATATTCGCTCCCAAAACATCGTCGTTTTGGGTTGAACAAATAAAAAATTGTAATGAAAAAAATTATTATAACCCTAAATAAATTATAATTACAAAAATACCTTGATTTCTGCCTCAAAACGACGTTATTTTGGGCTAAATGTAGATAAATTATTTACATTGACTATAGAAAAAGTAAACCCTACGTTAATATATAATAACTTGATTGACCAAAAAATTAAAATTAAAATTTTTAATTACTTTGCTCTTGGGTCCAGCCCAAAACGACCATTCGAAGAAAGCCCGAAGAGTTAGCTCAACCTCTTCTACTGCATCAGCTTCACATGCAAGTTATCAACTTGGAGTTGAGAAAATGGGACTCTTTTCTCTGTGCCCACCGGTTTCCTCAACTTTGAGCCATTTGAAATTCTTCTTCGGAGCATGATTTTGCAAACTGAGAGAAACCCATTAGGCCAAACTTGGTTGAAATGTCAAATTCCAGGTGGGGATCGAGTTTGTGAGCAACTGAAGCAGATTCATGATTACCCACAAGAGAAATAATTTGAAAGTTCAAAGATTTCCGTAGAAAAACAATTCATACGTTATCATGGTTATGATCTGAGCAACCACACTAACACAGTATCGGATGCGGTGAGTTGTTCAAAAATTTATTAAACAAAATTAACAAGAAATAAAAGAGATTTGTAGTATGTGCCTAAATTCTCGTTTATTAACAAAAAAACAAATTTGTCAGGGGGAAGTAAATAGCCTTTTAGTTCTTCTATATCGTTCCTTCTTTGGATTTGGATGAAATATAGTCAAATCACTATATTGAAGGGATAGGATATTGTTATTACAAAATAATGTTATTATCTAATCTTAATCGTTAATTTTTGTCAATCAACAGTTATCATTATTGGAAATTAATAATTAATTAATTTAAAAATAATAACCGTTAATTGACGGAAATTAATAGTTAAAATATGGTAGTGACTTTGATAATAATAATATCCGATTTCAACTAAGAATAATATTCATTATTCTTGTATTTCTTAACTTTTATTTTAATTTTTTTTTAATATGATGGCTCCGTCGTATTTTTGTGTCTGTAGAATTTGTTGATGTTCTTCATCGCTTGGGTAGAATTCCGGATGTGGAAGAAATCAAGATGACTGTTGCGCAAATGGGATCTTACAAAGCTCCTGGAGTAGACAGTTTACATGCAGCCTTTTTTCAATCCCAGTGGCATCTTATTGGTCCATCGGTGTGCAGTTTCATTAGGGAGGTGTTTGAGGATCCCATGAAAATTAAGGAGGTTAATCAGACTTTGTTGTGTTTGATTCCTAAGCTTGAGGCTCCTGAATCGTTTAAACACTTCAGGCCTATAAGCTTGTGTAATGTCATCTATAAAGTTGTCACCAAAGTAGTTGCCAATCGATTGAAGGACCTTATGCCTAGCATAGTCATGCCCAATCAATGCAGTTTTGTAAAAGGGAGGCATGGCTCTGATAATATCATTGTTGCCCAGGAGATTATTCATTCGATGGGTGCAAAGAAAGGCAAGCAAGGATGGATGGCTGTCAAAATTGACTTGGAGAAAGCTTATGATAGACTAGGATGGGATTTTTTAGAAAATACTCTTCATGATCTTAAGTTTCCAACCAATCTCATTCATCTTATCATGAGCTGTGTTTCGACTTGTTCTATTAACATCCTTTGGAATGGGTCCACCACTAAGGAATTTTATCCTACGAGAGGGATTCGCCAGGGGGATCCTCTTTCTCCATATCTCTTTGTGTTATGTATTGAGAGGCTTGGTCATCTTATTAATGCTGCTATATCCCATGCAGGTTGGAAGCCTATTGTCCTTAAGAGAAATGGCCCCCCTATATCACATCTTTTTTTTGCAGATGATTTGTTAATTTTTGCAGAAGCTTCAACTGAGCAAGCTGGTCTAATTTCGAGAGTCTTAGACTGCTTTTGTAAAGCTTCGGGTCAGAGGGTAAGCAGTAACAAGAGTAAGATCTTTTTTTCTAATAATGTCCATCACAGCCGTGCTCAGGAAATCAGTGATCAGATGGGTTTTGCCTTAACATCTGATTTAGGGCAATACTTGGGTATCCTGTTTCATCACAGAAGAATTGGGAAAAGGTCTTTTAGCTATGTGTTGGATAGAATTAACAGAAGATTAAATTCTTGGAAGCAATCAAATTTATCTCTTGCTGGTAGGGTGACTTAGGCAAAATCAGTGCTTTCTATAATTCCTTTATATCCGATGCAAACTTCCATAATCCCTATAACTACTTGTGATGACATGGAGCGTAAAACTATGAGTTTCATATGGGGAGATACAGTAGATTGTAAGAAGACTCATTTAGTCTCCTGGGATACCTTATGTAGGAAGAAACAGGACGGTGGTCTAGGAATTAGACAATTGAAAGGGATGAACCAAGCTATGATTATGAAAGTGGCTCATGGGTTGATGACTGATACTGAAGCTTTGTGGTGTAAAGTTCTCAAAAATAAATACAAAGTGGGCACCCAGTTGTTCCCAAATGTAAGAGTCTCTAGAACTGGATCGAATCTGTGGAAAGGAGTAGCTCGAGTTTGGCAGCCTGTGGTGGATAATTCTCGAGTTCTTCTTGGTAATGGACAAAACACGTCTTTTTGGAATGATCGTTGGGTTCCTAATTGTACTCCTCTTTCCCAGCTTACGGTGCATCCGATTCCTGAAGATTGTCTTTCATGGACGGTAGCTGGATGTGTAACTAGTCAAGGGAGTTGGAACTGGAATTTATTTCAGCACCTGCTGCCTAGCTCAGTTTTGCAAAAAGTTCAAAACCTTGTGCCTCCTTTCTTACAAGGTGGTCCAGATAGAGTGATTTGGACAGGGACTAGCGACAGTAAGTTTTCAGTGAAGACAGCTTACTCTCTCATTGCACAAACGAAAGTGGTAAATAATGTATTTCCATGGGACAAAATTTGGAAATGGCCTGGTCCTGAGAAGATCCGTTGCTTTCTTTGGCTTTTTGTTAGGGATAAGCTCTTGACTAATGTGAAGCGTGTTCAGAGGCATATGGCTGATTCAAACATGTGTTCCAGATGCTTAGTTTCAGAGGAGAATTCCATACATGCTATTCATGATTGTCATATTTCTAGAGATGTTTGGAAACTTCTTGTTTTGCAGGTAAAGCAAAGGAATTTTTTCTCCCAGCGTTTCAATGATTGGTTGCAGTCAAACCTCGTGGTTGGTGATATGGGAGATAATCAGGAGTGGCCTTTGATTTTTGGTATTGCTTGTTGGTTCATTTGGAATACCAGAAACAAAATGATTTTTGAAGGATCTCAGGCTAATGCTTATAGCATTGTTCGACAGATTTGGTGTTACCATGATTATGTGTTGCAGTCTAGAGTTCTTTTTGTATCTTCTGGTCTTCATCGAAGGAATAAAGAGGAGCGATATATTCGCTGGACCTTTCCTCCAGATGGTTGGATAAAGATCAATGTAGATGGGTCTTGTACAATGGGAGGAATGTGTACTGGGTGTTGAGGTGTTCTTAGGGATGATATTGGGAGTTGGATTGCTGGCTTCTCAAAATACCTTAGTTGGGGTAATTCTCTTACAACAGAACTTTGGGGTTGCCTTCTAGGTCTTCAGATAGCTTGGAGAAGAAATTATCGTAGAGTGTGGTTGGAAGGAGACTCGGTGGTCGCTATTGATTTTATCAACAAAGACTGTAATCAGGAACACCCTCTGGCTACTTTGGTTCATCAGATTCGTTATTACATGCAAAAGGACTGGCTTGTTCATGTTTCCCATGCTTACAGGGAAGGAAATCGTCTTGCAGATGCTCTAGCTGGTCATGCTCATTCCTTTGGTTGGGATTTGCAAGAATTTACAGCTCCTCCAAATTATTGCGAATCCGTTTTGAGGGATGATGTTGTTGGCGTGGCTATGCCCAGATTGTGTCTTTAGTTGTTTTGTTTAATTTTCCTTGTATTTCCAAAAAAAAAAAGAATTTGCTGCAGAGCTTTAAAAAAAAAAAAAAACTATGATGTATGTGCAAACGCGGCACGTGGATGATTAGAGAGTCATCAAATCTTAGATTAAATATCTGTTTGGATTTTTTTTAAGCTAGAACTACTTATATGTATAAGTTAGACCAAATAAATTTTGAAAAAAGCTTTTATTAAAAAAATTTCTTTATTACAATAAAGAAAAAAGCTAAAAGTTAAAAACTCTTAAGAGGAGTTTTTTTAAACTTTTATATGCTTTTCTTGAATTGTGTGTTCTTTTTTAAACAAAAAATTATAAAAATAGAATGAGATAAATTTTTTAAAATATGTGTTTTTACGTAATTTTTAAGTTAAATTTTTTATATAATTCTCAAATAACTTTTAACTTTTTTTATTTTTTTTTATTTTAACTTAGAAGTAATTTTTAATTTAAAAAAGAGGATCAAAACAAAATTATAAGGCGGCGCATCCGAGGTAGGTGTATTTAGGTGTTTGCTTTTTAGCAGAAGAAATGATCAGAAGCCACCGAATGATGTAATGATAACGTGACACTATTACAATATAATAGTGATGTAATGATGTAATGATTATTCTTTTTCATAATTTTTACTACGGATTTTAGGAAAAAAGAAGAATAAAAAATTTATTTTATAAGAAACATTAAAATTTGTTTTAGAGCTTACGTATAGATATTTCAACTTATTCAACCTTTCACGCCTCTATCAGAAATATATATTTTTATTAAAAACCTGTGTATTTGATTATAATACTAGCGGTAGGAGTAAAAATGAATTAGGTCGACCTACGGTCTAACTTATATTAGGTCAGACTTGTCCTATTACAAATTGTAAAATAAAATAAACCTAGACTTTTAAAAAAATCTATTAAGAAAATAGGTCATAGACTTTTTTATAATATCGGACCTATAAGCCTACAAGGCGGCTTATATTATATTATTTATTTTAAATAAAATAAATAAATTATTATTTTAATTATTTTGAATAATAAAATAATATTATTTTAATTATTGAATGTTTAAGAGAATTAAACAGATTAACATGTTTAGGCCAAATATATTATTTTTTAAATATAGGTCAAGCAAACTTATAATCTGAGGTCTGTACAGATTAACAGGCCATGACAGATACAATATTTTTTATACAAACCTAATTTATTTAAATCAAAATCTAACCTAACATAATCAATTTACACCCCTAATTAGCGTCACATCTATAAATAATTAAGCTAAGTCACCGAGCAAAGGCTAACTTTCTGTCAATATCAGCTTCTACATAGTTTATATTTCATTCAAAGCCGGCAAGTTTTACTTTTTTTTTTTTTTTTTTTTTGGAAATAAAGGCAAGTTTTACTTTAGCAATGCGTACCTTCGCTCAGAATTTAGATGTGCCGGAATAACCGAATAAGGGATCTTGTTGCACGATTAAATATACATTATTTTATCGAAGAGGATATTTTGACTACCAAAAATATCCACTACTACCTTACTACCTATCAAATCACCATTAGATCAAAGAGAGAATGTTAAAAAGTTTTTGAAGAGAGAAAAAATGTTAATACAATAATGATTAGATAGGTAATAAAGTGGTAGTAAAAACTTTTGGTAGTCAAAATATCCTTCCTCTATTTTATTTATAAAATTAAAAACTTTAAAATGAAATATAATAATAATAATAATATTCCATAACTAATATATTATTGACTCATATGTGATCCTCATTTATTATAAAGTTCAATAAGGGGGCAATTCAAATATAAATCTGATTTAATCAAAGGAGGATGATATTAATCCTAATACGATATCCTGGTTCAATCTTCATCACTGAGAGCTACAACCAAACTGAGGCCGATCGTTCTACTATCATCAAGTTTTCAACCGGTTCTTGAAGAAATCATTTTACAAGAGAAATTTTACAAGACCTGTACGCTTAACCTAAAACCTAGGATCACTCTCCTTGAACCAAAAAACAAAACTCAATTTTTTACAAGACCGTGATCAACCCTTTGACGACTCTTGACCTAAACTCTAGGATCACTCAAATTGAACCAATCACAGAAGCAGAACAACCTTCCCAAATTCAGAATTACAAAAGAAATCAAAAGAAAAAGATAAAGAAAAGAATATATTGAGCTCACTCTCAAGATATGCAAAAATATAGCCTACTTGGTGTTTAATCCTTGAATCTCACAATTCTGAGGTGTTTCTTTGTAAAAACCTGTTTCTCTCTTTATTCTCCAAAAAGAACTTTGAATGTTATTTATGGACTTTTCCTCAAAATTAAATCCTAAGGAAAAATCTCTAGATTTTTGCACTAGATATTGTATAATAATTTTTAAGAAAGCTTCCAAAATATCATTTTGAAAATAATATAAAATCTTAAAATTAACTTTCTAAAATTAGATAAAATCAAAATCAAATCTTTCAAAAAGGAAATTAATCTCAAATTAACTTTTTCTTTTTCAAATCAAAAACCAAATCTAATCAAATCTTTCAAAAAATCTATTTGGATTAAAAATAAAACTTTTAAATCTTCTTTCAAATCAAATTTCTAAATGCAACCTTGAGAGATATAGCTCAACAAACTCAATTTTTAACATTCCTAAGACTCTAATTAAAATTACAAACAATATACTCTTGAGTCTTTCTTCACTTGGAAACTTTGACTTTGATGTTGACTTTGCACATTTAAATTATTTCTTCATTTTTGCATATTATCTTGATCTTCTAACTTCATTTGGGACTTGTTGTACTGCCTCACTACAACAAAAGAGGTATACAGAGGCGGTTCACAGGTCATTTAACGACGGTTCAAACCGCCTCCAAATGCGTGTTTCGGCTGTTAACCAACCGTCGTTGTTACTACCGTCGAGAGGCAATTCAACGACGGTTTAGCTGAATCGCTGGAATAACCGTCGACTGGGAAAAACACGACGGTTCATAAGGCGGTCATCAGAATCCCAAGGCGGTTGGTAACCGTCGTAAAATAAGAATACCAAGGCGGTTTGTAACCGTCGTTGATTAAGAATTCCAAGGCTGTTAAGGTAACCGTCTTGGAATAAGAATTCCAAGTCTGTTCGGTAAACCGTCGCGGAATTAGAATTCCAAGGCTGCGAGTAAACCGTCGTGGAATAACAATTCAAAGGCGGTTCCTAACAGTCGTGGAATAACAATTCAAATGCCTAATATTTGTAGTGGTACATACGAAGGCGGTTTTTAACCGTCGTGGAATAATAAATAAAATTTAATATATTTATTTTATCAATTCTATAATGAAATAATACATTATTTTTTTGGTAAATAATGAAATATTTACTAATACAAAACGTTGTCAAATAAATATATGAATAATTTATTTTCAAGAATTTAAACACACATATATATATATATATATATATTAGGAATGGCAATATATGTTTAATTACTAAAAATGGAAAATTTGATTAAAAATCAATCTTTTATAATCCAATATAATAATTATATAAATAAATTAAAAATTCAAGGCTTTTCATCCATAATTAAAGTTAGAACAGTAATCACCATTTGCACCAAATTCTAATAATTTAAAACATCAAATGGAAAATGTAATTGTTGGTTAAAGTAGCATTGTCATAACACCAAAAAATCACCCTGACATTGTGATATACACCAAAATACAAAAGTTATCCATCAAAAAGTAATCACCAAAAGCTATACATCAAAAAGTAATCACCAAAAGCTATCCATCAAAATGTAATCACCCTGATATTGTTCTGGAAAACAAAAAAATATATATATAAAAAGGAGAACTATGGAGGAGATGGGTGTCCTTGAAGTTCAGGTCCTTGGGCATTTGGTACATGACTAGCAGAAGAGGATGGCCTGAATCCATTGGGAGAGCCCAAATTTTGAGGCTGCAAAAAAAAAAAAATAGCTCAAATATAAGTCTCAATCATATTGGGTACTAAAAAATAATTTAAAAGCCTTTACTTAAAAAATTGTTTTTGTCCAATTAATAAGTGTCTCGATGAACCATAACTACTAAGATTTATACATTATTATACCAACCAAAACTATTATCCAAAGAAAAACTGTTCAACCTTGTACCACATGGGAAATTTGTAATTATCAAATATGTTATATCAGAAAATATGCAGCAGACATATCACAGTGAAACTATAAGCAGACACAAAACTATAACATATCAAATATGTTATACCCTTTTGTGTATCAAAAGGGCGCATACATAAAGTCACATTCTACCCTTTTTGACCCGTCCACTATAGTAATTATCAAAACTTGCGCATAGTACCTGTTGAGCTTGTTGATGCTTTGTAATTATCAAAAGGGCCTTCTAATTTGCGCATCCATGTTGAGCTTGTTGATGCTTTGTAATTATCAAAACTTCAAATATATAAGTTAAAACCTATGGTTCAACATATAGTACCTGTTGGGTTTTCCTGTCAGCGAAATTCCAGGATCTTAGGGGGGTGTACTGGATTGGGATTTCAAAGGATTTTACTGGATTGTTTTTGGACAAAAAAATTTGTTGGTATTCGATTAGGATTTTAATGGATTGAAAAAAATCATGTGGTATTAGATTAGGATTTTAAAGGACTATTTTAAAATCCGTCCAAATCTGTTGGTATTCAATCGAGATTTTAAATAATGGAATCACAATCTCGTGGTATTCAAAAATCCGACGATTTTAATGAATTTTCTATTGGTGTGGATTTCGTGAGACTTTTTAGTGAAAATTATAAATAAAATGTCTCTCTCACAATCTCACCCCAAACCTTAGGATTTCTTGAGATTCTTCTGTTGCAGTGTTTTCTTCTTCCTTTGGCAGGTTGACTGCTCGAAATTGGGTTCCGACATAGGAGCTTCGTCAAAACTAAAAAAAAAAAGCATATTTTTGAGCGATTTTCATCACAAAACAACCCAGAAACAACAAACTAGCGAGATTTTAATATAATCTATCTCAAAAATAATATATTTTTGAGCTATTTTTGAAAAAATTTGGAAGTTTAAAAAGTGATTTTTCAAGCTATGGTTCGCGGTTTTTCTTGGCACAAAAACGTGTGATTTTTGTATTAAAAACAACATAAAATAGTGAAAAAATAACAAGGAAACTAAAGTCCTCAAATCAATTTTCGTTTTACATCAATGAAGCAATATCAATTTAAAGAAAGATTGAAACTTTCATAATATGAACCTTATATTTCGTAACAATACATTCATGAACGAAATTCCTTCACTATAGGAAACGATTTCAAACAATTTTTGTGTCAATAGATAACTAAAAACTTATTTCTCAAAAGCCCCAAAGGAATTTAAGGTTTCAATGTATCGACTGAAAAAAATTTGAATTTTTTTCTAAACTTTCATATAATTAAACCCAAAATTTCAGATTCAAAATTTTCTTAGAATATTCAATGAAAATATGCATATGATATATGGTTAGAAAACTCTCATCACGTAAAACAAAAATCCCAAGGTTTTCAAGATCAATTGCAAAAAATTTCAAACGAAATTTTGTCATGAACTTTAGGTTCTATATGCAAATTTAGAATTATTTTTATAATTAAAAAAAATTAGGTCTTACAATCATATATGCATAACTTTGATACCAAATGAATTTTCAACCCATTAGATATGTGAAAGTTGTTGTTTAGTAATTTTGAATGTTTGTTAAAAATTATATTATGTTTTACTGATTGAGAAAATTATATTAGGTTTTACTTTTTTTTATTAATTTCATTGCATTTCTTTGTTATTTTTTTATGGGAAATATTATACTTACAACCTATTTTTGTTTACAACCATATTTTAATCGTTGATTTTCGTCAATCAATGGTTATTATTTTCACAAATCAAACTCATTAATTAATATTTAACTTGGAAGTTAACCGTTGATATATGATTATTATTTTCGCAAATCAAACTCAAACTCATTGAGAAAATTATATTAGATTTTATTGATATGTGGAGAGTTGTTGCTTAGTAATTTTTGAGATAATTTTCAACCCGTTATTAACTTTACTTTTTTTTATTAATATCATTGTATTTATTTTTTATTTGTTTTTATTGACTCTTGTAATTTTGAATATTTGCTAAAAATTCATATAGTTTTTTAAAATCTTATAAATCCATATTGTCCTTTCAAATCTTATGAATTCTATTAAAATCCTTTAAAATTCAATCCTATGAAATCTTGATTGTAAAAAAAGTCTTTTAAAAAAGTCTATAAAGTCTCTCCAATTCTAAAATGTCTTTTAAAATCTGTAGAATTTTTTATCTCAAAAAATGTGTGATTCTGGTATAAATAAATAAATAAGGTTTTATTTATGGTATGTATAATTATGTTTGGGTTGCTGGTAGCATATGCTGGTGTGATGGAAAATGTTATGCACATGTTTCGTTCATGATGTGTTCATATGACTGTGTGGTTGGAACTTGAAAATATATATATATATATATATATATATATATATATATATATATATATATATATATATATATATATATAGTGTATATTGGTTTCTCAAATACAGGTTTGGATGTTATTCAGTTAGTTCAATATACAAATATTATATTGTCTGTATCTTATTAAGATGTTGGGTTTTGTTATGATATAGATTCTGTATGATTATGGGATTATATGGTCTATGAGCATAAAGGAACACAAAGAAAAGTTTAAATTGTCACATAGTTTTAAGATAACTATGTTGATAAATTTAGTAGTCTTCCATATTTGTAACTATTAAGTGCGCATCTATATTGTAAGTGTGTCACATCTTGTGTGTATGGAAACGGGGTGTTACAATTATAGTGGTTGCGGTGATGGTGGTGGTAGTTGGTGACGGTGGTAGTGATAGTGATTATAGTGGTGGTGGCGGTGGTTGTGTCGCGATGGTGGTGGTTGGACGCTGATGGTGATGATTGGTGTCAAATAAGATGCAGCCAATAGAGGCGGATGGCCAAAAAATCACCTTGCAATTGTTTTTGAAAATCCATGTTTAAACAATTATTTTCCTAGGAAAGCTAGGAAAATGAAGCAAAACGAGTTTAATGATTTGAGGCAGAGATCGATGACCATTGACTAGTATCTCACTAAATTCAATGAATTGGAAAAGTATGAACAGGAGGAATGCCGCATCGCTTGTAAAGGACTAATGGAAGACTAATGCCTGCTTCTATCTAAAACAAGAAATAGAAAAAAAAAAACTAAACATGTCCTTAAGATTTTATATATATTCTTATGGACCACTTCTATATCTAGAAGAATCGAAGATCATCCTGTGGCAAATCACAAGTGATGAGTTGGCTGTGCAACAAAAAAATAGTTCCAAATTACCTTGTTGAAGACCTTTGAGATCATCCTTTCATCATTTTTTTTTATTTCCAAAAACTGCTTCATACAATGTACATACAATTGTGTAAAATGGGCAAAGCAGGACGCCACTCTGAACGTGCATTTGAGACCAATATTCAACCACATGGAATGAAGCCACCAATCGTACTAAAGGACAAAATCAATTTCGACTAGTATAGCTAGTGTTATTATAGATAAAACTACTAGAGAAAAATATTTCTTGAAATTCCAGAAAGTATCACACTTTATTTTTCGATGTGACAGTAAACAAACACCAATACATGTATAAATAAATAATATTACTAAAGTTTCACCAAACATTAGATCTTATTAAGACTTTTCATCAAAAATTGCTTTATACTTTGCTCCTATATATACTCCTTTGTTTTATGTAATATTTTTATAAAACTCTTTCTTTCTCCATCTATCATTGTTCGTTATATATCCCACCATCCAAATACAACAGCAGTAGAGTTACATTGAGTAGGTTAATATAAAGAGTACTAGAGTCTTTGAATTAACAGAAACACAAAATACAACATGAGCATTCCAAGCGTGCTAGTTTTACCATTTCCAGCTCAAGGACACGTCAATCCCATGATGAACTTCTCACAAAACTTGGTTGAGCGTGGATGCAAAGTCTATTTTGTGAACACAGACTTCAACCATAAGCGAGTGGTGAGTTCCATGGTCAAGCAGCAAAAAAGCCTTGACGAATCACTGTTAAAGTTGGTGTCAATCCCAGATGGTTTAAGATCACCTGAGGATGACAGAAGAGATATTAGCAAGCTATGTGATGCTATGATCAGCACCATGCCTTCTATGCTTGAGAAGCTCATTGAGGAAATTCATTTGAACGGTGAGGATAGAATCAGCTGTATAGTTGCAGATGTGAATATGGGATGGGCTTTGAATGTTGGGAACAAGTTTGGAATCAAAGGAGCACTCTTCTGGCCTGCATCAGCTGCCATGTTTGCCTGTGAATGCAACATCCACACACTTATTGATAATGGGATCATAGATTCTGATGGTAAGTAATAATATCATACTTCACTAACAAGTTTTGTTTGGTTCTATTAATTACTTCACTAACATGTCACTCTGCTTATATTCTGGTTGATCTATTAGATTATAATTTTGGGTTGATAACTTATATGCAAATAGAATAAATTTTAATCACCATTACCCAACATCACTTCGTGCATTTGCTAATAGCTTTATATGTGTATACTGCATATGTTTCATCTAGAAAATATTATTTAGTTAGAATTAGTTACACAGAGTGAGAATTAAATTGAGCAAACATGCATGTAAACTTTTGAACGAATAAATACTTTCCATTTCGTTATTTTTCACAAGTTTTTTACATCTTGTTTTATTTTGTTTCTCACTACAGGAATACCAATCACAGAAAAGACATTTCGGCTATCACCGAACATGCCTGTGATGAACACAAAGACCCTTTTATGGTCGAATCTGGCTGACTCAGTAAATCTTAAGAAAATAATTAACTATTTCACGCACTGCGTAGGAACTACAAATTTGACAGAGTGGTGGCTTTGCAACACCACATATGAACTTGAACCTGGTGCATTATCCTTTGTTCCGAAGCTTCTACCAGTTGGTCCATTGTTGAGAAGTTATGACAATAAAAGTGTAAATGGAAGATCTATTGGACAGTTCTGGGAAGAAGATTTGTCCTGCATGGATTGGCTTGATCAGCAACCTCATCATTCTGTCTTGTATGTTGCCTTTGGTAGTATAACACTTTGGGACCAAAACCAATTCAAAGAACTAGCACTTGGACTAGACCTTACCAATAGACCTTTTCTTTGGGTTGTGCGTCAAGATTCCAATTGTACCACTAAGATAACATACCCCAATGAATTCATAGGTCGTAAAGGTAAGATAGTTTCATGGGCTCCACAACAAAAGGTGCTAAGCCACCCTGCCATAGCTTGTTTTGTTAGCCATTGTGGTTGGAATTCAACCATGGAAGGTTTGTCTAATGGGGTGCCCTTCTTGTGCTGGCCATATTTTTGTGACCAATTCTTTAACAAAAAATACATTTGCGATGAGTTGAAAGTTGGGTTCGGATTTGACTCAGATGAAAATGGATTGGTGTCACGCTTGGAGATAAAAACAAAAGTGGACCAACTTCTTAGTGATGAGAACATAAGATCAAGTTCCCTGATGCTAAAGGAGAAGGTAACATACAACATAGCAGAAGGAAGTCGCTCTTCAGAGAATTTTAACAGGTTTGTCAAGTGGCTGAAAGAATGAGGCTTGGTCATATAGCTTGTTTGTTTTAGCAAATTTAGTTTAATTTGCTAATTCATATTTCCCTAATTGGAACCGTGTCATTTTTATAAAGAAACCGTTGTATGGCATACTCAATAGTTAAATTATGATTAGCTATATGATTTTTTTTACTCAAGTGTAAGGCTTAGACTCAGTCGTTGATTTTCGTCCATCTATTGAATATGATTTATTTAAATTTAAAAATTATTTAATTAGTATAACTCAATAAATAACAAATGTTAGATACACTAAAATCAACCGTTAAGTTGGGGAGTAACACCTCTAAATCTTACATCGAAATTAAAAGATTCTTATATATATATATATATATATATATATATATATATATATATATATATATATATATATATAAGGTAGGATCCTTTGACACCGGTGTCAAATTTCAATTTTGACACCTCATCTCAGAGCCGTTAGATAAAAAAAAAAAATGGTGTCACATGCTTGCAAATCAGAGTCGACACCTCATCTCAAAGCCGTTAGATAAAAAAAAATCAATGGTGTCACATGCTTGCAAATCAGAGTCATTGATTTTTTGTAATCTAACGGTTCTGAGATGAGGTGTCAAAATTGAAATTTGACACCTCATCTGAGAGTCGTTAGATAAAAAAAGATCAACGACTCTGATTCGTAAGCATGTGATATCATTGATCTTTTTTTATCTATGTGAAGCAAATACATAGGGGTATAACCCTGTAAAATCTTAGATCCATAGGGTGAGTATATCAATACCAGTTTTGGTTTAAAGGTGATGTTACAATTTCAAAAGATCAGTTTCGTCAGTTACCTTGCGAGTTTAATAACTCCGACTATACTTAACCAAATGGTTAACGTTATACCTTTCTGGAAAGTCCCAGATATCTAGTTTATCATAACAAAAAGATTAGAGTTACTGGTTAAGTGTATTGTCTCAGTTTAGAGAACATAACATGGTTCAGCCTAAGTAAGATTCTAAGGTAGGTTTTATGCCATGTTATTTTATGGGGACTTCATAGTGGAGCCTTATACAAGATGTATGACAGGAATAAGCAGTGTTCTATTATTCCGCATTATGTTTCAGTTATAATTACAGTGTCCTCTTGTTAAATACGGAAAGCATTTTAACGGGAAAACTTCCAACATTTAAAAAGAAAAAGTTTAGTTATATTTTCAATTCAACCGTTGTGATTGTAACTGCGCTTAATATCATATGAAATGTTAACAAACCAGTGTACAACAGGGTGTTACAACTGGCAGCGCCAGTTTATGACATATTCAAAATTAATTTCTGTGCTATTGACTATTGAGCAAAATAACGAGCTTCTTTTAAAAAAACACGATCTTAGACCAGCAGGTTTCAAAGTTATGCCCGAAGCATATGCTAATTATGGTTCAAAAGGGGTGCGTTCTAGAAAGCCTAACCTTGGCCTCAAACATGGTAAAGGAAAAATGCCAAGGAGGTTAGAAAACGAAAGGAAGATGACTAATGATAATATATGTCATCGTTGTGGCATAACTGGATCCTGATAGTGTACTTATTGTTCACAAAGACATTTTGTTAATCTGTATCAAGCATCCTTAAAAGATAAGGACAAGTGCGGTGAATCTTATGTTATTAAGATCATTCCTACTTCCATGACCACTATTGAGGCCAATAGTATCTCTTTTTTTGTCAGGTTCATTTTGCTCCTGGAGTACCAAATACATCCTTGTATGTAGTGGATTTTTTTGAGGACCTTGATCGAGTACTTCATATTTCTTTGATGAGGCATCGGAATGAAAAATTAAGATTAAGTTTTGATTTTGGAGTAGCCAATACATCCTTCACAATGTTTGTAGATGAACTGTTGTTAGGAGAAGTCATCATGATTCATTTTATTCTTCAATTTTTTTATATATATATTCATCAATTCATCGATTATTAGCATCAAATAAACCAATGGTTATCTGGTTATTCTTCCATTTCTACGTTGCTCATATTCATTTTGACAGTTCTTGATTGAGTTGTGGTTCCTTTAGTGCTCATATTACATACTGCCTCTTTATTGTTTTCATATTCATATTTCATAGTTTTCATATTCATATCGTTGTCTTTTAGTTTGTCCATGTTATATACATAATGGCCGTTTTCCTGATTTGATTAAATTTAAGTTTTTTATGCTCCAAACCGCTAACCAATAATAGCAGCAGGAACGGAAAGTGCTAACATAGTGTGGAAAAGTGGCACGTAGTAATAAATTGGCGTTGAATGAGTAGAATGGGATTTAGATTTTCTTGTGTTATTTGATAAATAAAAGTAATAATAGTAGTATTTATTATTATTTAAAATATTTTTTTATTTAATTTTTATTTTTAGAATTAGAAAAGAAATAGTGAAAATAAATTTTATTATTTTTTTCATATTCTTTAAAACAAGAAATAAAATTAAAAAAAAAAAAAAAAAAACTAAACATGTCCTGAAGATTTTATATATATTGTTAGGGATTTGCATTTATCATTTAATATGACACAAGAAAATTTCCTACACACACAATATTTTGTGGAGCTCACACTTTTTGAAGCAAACAAAAAACTACGGCATGTGAAACGAATCTCTATGACATTACACAATTACTTTTCCTACAACATAACTCTTATAAAACTCATATTGTTATGGACCACTTCTATCTAGAGGAATCTTAGATCATCCTGTTGCAAATCACAATTGATGAGTTGGCTGCGCAACAAAAAAAGAGTTCCAAATATCCTTGTTGGAGTCCTTTGAGATCATCCTTTCATCATTTTTTTTGTTTCCAAAAACTGCTTCATTCATAAACTACCCAATACCAATGTACATACAATTGTGTAAAATGGACAGCAGGATGCCCCTCTGAACGTGCATTTGAGACAAATATTCAATCACATGGAATGAAGCCACCAATCGTACTAAAGGACAAAATCAATTTCGACTAGTATAGCTAGTGTTATTATATATAAAACTACTAGAGAAAAATATTTCTTGAAATTCCAGAAAGTATCACACTTTACTTTTTGATGTGACGGTAAACTAACACCAATGCATGTATAAATAAATAATATTACTAAAGTTTCACGAAACATTAAGATCTTATTAAGATTTTTCATCAATAATTGCTTTATACTTGTTCCTACTCCTTTGTTTTATGTAATATTTTATAAAAAACTTTCTTTCTCCATCTATCATTGTTCATTATATATCCCACTATCCAAATACAACATGAGTAGAGTTACATTGAGCAGGACTAATATAGAGAGTAGAGTATCTGAATCAACAGAAATACAACATGAGCATTTCAAGTGTGCTAGTTTTACCATATCCAGCTCAAGGGCATGTCTATCCCATGATGAACTTCTCACAAAAGTTGGTTGAGCATGGTTGCAAAGTCTATTTTGTGAACACAGACTTCAACCATAAGCGAGTTGTGAGTTCCATGGTTGAGCAACAAAAAAGCCTTGATGAGTCACTGTTGAAGTTGGTGTCAATCCCAGATGGTTTAAGACCTGAAGATGACAGAACAGATTTTGCCAAGTTATTTGAGGCTATAGAAAGCACCATGCCTTCTATGCTTCAAAAGAAAATAGAAGAAATTCATTTGAATGGTGAGGATAGAATCAGTTGCATAGTTGCTGATGTGAATATGGGATGGGCTTTGAATGTTGGGAACAAGTTGGGAATCAAAGGAGCACTCTTCTGGCCTGCATCAGCTGCCATGTTTGCCTTTCAATGCAACATCCCCACACTTATTGATAATGGGATCATAGATTCTGATGGTATGTAATAATATCATACTTCACTAACCAGTTTTGTTTGCTTCTATTAATTAATTCACTAACAAATCACTCTGCTCATATTCTGGTTGATCTATTAGATTATAATTTGGGTTGATAACTAATATGCTAATAGAATTAATTTTAATCACCATTACCCAACATCACTTCGTGCATTTGCTTGTAGCTTTATATGTGTGTATACTGCATATGTTTCATCTAGAAAATATTATTTAGTTAGAATCAGTTACACAGAGTGAGAATTAAACTGAGCAAACATGCATGTAAACTTTCGAACGAATAAATAGTTTCTATTATTTTATTTTTCACTTTATTTTACAGCTTGTTTTATTTTGTTTCTCACTGCAGGAATACCAATCACTAAACAGACATTTCGGCTATCACCAAATATGCCTGTGATGGACACAGAGACCCTTTTATGGTCGAATTTGGCTGACTCAGTAAATCTTAAGAAAATAATTAACTGTTTGGAGCACTGTGCAGGAACTACAAAATTGACAGAGTGGTGGCTTTGCAACACCACATATGAACTTGAACCTGGTGCATTATCCTTTGTTCCAAAGCTCCTACCAGTTGGTCCATTGTTGAGTAGTTATGACAATAAAAGTGTAAATGGAAGATCAATTGGACAGTTCTGGGAAGAAGATTTGTCCTGCATGGATTGGCTTGATCAGCAACCTCATCATTCTGTCTTGTATGTTGCCTTTGGTAGTATAACACTTTGGGATCAAAACCAATTCAAAGAACTAGCACTTGGACTAGACCTTACAAATAGACCTTTTCTTTGGGTTGTGCGTCAAGATTCCAATTGTACCAATAAGATAACATACCCCAATGAGTTCATAGGTAGTAAAGGCAAGATAGTTTCATGGGCTCCACAACAAAAGGTGCTAAGCCACCCTGCCATAGCTTGTTTTGTTAGCCATTGTGGTTGGAATTCAACCATTGAAGGTTTTTCTAATGGGGTGCCCTTCTTGTGCTGGCCATATTTTTGTGACCAATTTTTTAACAAAAAATACATTTGTGATGAGTTGAAAGTTGGACTTGGATTTGACTCAGATGAAAATGGATTGGTGTCACGCTTGGAGATAAAAACAAAAGTGGACCAACTCCTTAGTGATGAGAACATAAGATCAAAGTCTCTAGAGCTAAAGGAGAAGGTAACATGCAACATAGCAGAAAGAAGTCGCTCTTCAGAGAGTTTTAACAGGTTTGTCAAGTGGCTGAAAGAATGAGGCTTGGTCATATAGCTCGTTTGTTTTTGCAAATTCAGTTTAATTTGCAAATTATGTCCACTTCCTGATTTGAATTTTCATATTTCCCAAGTGGAACCGTGTCATTTTTATAAAGAAATCGTTGTATGGCATACTCTTTTTTAAATAGTTAAATTATCATTAGCTATGATATTTTTTTCTCTGTGCTTTTTTTTTTTTTAAATATTTCAATCGGTTGATCGCTTCGCGACTAGTTCGATTCGAAGAGAGTTTAGGATTAAGGTTTTAAACTCCTCTCAAGGGTGGTACTGAGAAAGATCGAACACATATTCTCATCTCTACTTGCTCAGTTCCCATGCACCAACTGATCTATCATAATTTGGTTAGCTATGATACGAGTATGGATGAAAATGAAACTATAATATTTTGCATATATATATATATATATATATATATATATATATATATATATATATATATATAGGGTTTATGATCATTTGACACCGGTGTCAAGTTTGAACTTTGACACCTCATTTGAGAGCCGTTAGATCAAAAAAAAATCAATGGTGTCATATGCTTACAAATCAGAGTCGTTGATCTATTTTGATCTAACGGCTCTTAGATGAGGTGTCAAACTTCAAATTTGACACCGGTGTAAAAAGATCCTGCCATATATATATATATATATATTTATATAATTTTGGGTAGTCAAAGTCCTTATTCAGTGGCAAACCATTTGCATCAACAGTGTTCCGGGGTCCCATTAACTCCACAAGATATTCCCTGGCCTCCATTGACTCCACAGGGTAACAAACACATAGAGATCTCTCATGTCAATATCAACAACAAAAAAACACATATCCATCTTTTGGGCCTCTTTGCCTTGGACTAATGGTCTGTTTTCGTGTTTGAGTCTAAAACTTGTATTTAGAAACAAATGAGATATTTTATAGGATAATCATATATTTCTATGAAAAATTCAGAAATTGCATAAATAAACCATGTCTGGGTTATTGGATTAAATTCTTATCACAGAAAAATAATTTTTTACATGTTCTTAAGAAATATAATAAAATAATTGAAATTCATTCACTAACATCTTAATTTTTTGCGGAATACTTGATTGCATGATATGATACTAAAGTTTTTTTTTAAATTAATGTTTTTCATGTTATATGATATAATTTTATCTTCTACACACATATAAAAGTGTGTGAAGCCCATGTAGGGCCATGTGAAGAGAAAAGGAGGAAAAAATGGGCCTCACACACTTTTATGTGTGTAGAAGATAACATTATTTCCTACAACATTAAAAATATTAATCCCGAGTTTTTATTACCTAGTGATTATTGTGGAGATAATGATCACCATGTCTATTCGTGGCAAAGCAAAGAACAATATTTTAGAATTTATATCAAGATGAAACAACACCTTCACTTTGGAAAACTACTTTAAAAAAAATACAAACCACTCTGCTATATTTAAAAAAATAAAAACAAATAAAGCAGCATCCACGAATTTTGAAATGGTGTATGTTTCAACAGTAATTGATTGACCTAAGGTGGATGAAACAAACTTACCCTAATATAGACACGTATATTTCTCTTTATTTTGATACCCTGTATAACAGAAACCATTTCCAAGTAAAACAGAACTTTATCTAGGATATTAGGTTGTGCTTCTAAATCAATCTAAAACGTCTATATGTGCGGCAACTGAATCTAACTATTGCTAGTATAACAATCTTTACATAGTAAACAAAAATAACTTCGTGTAGCAAAGAAAAATGGTTTCTGTCAGGAGAATAATGTTGTTAAGTGGGACTTTGGAAAAAATGGTTTAGATTTCTGCTTTTCAATAGTAGGCCAATGGGAGAAGAATGTTTTGTATTTAATAATCAAGGCAGATTTACTGTTCTGTGTTCAATATCTTATTTATATTTCAAAATAGCAAAACTAAGGGCTTGTTTGAAATCTATTTTGAAAATTTTGAAAATTGTAACTGTTTTTTTATTTTTAGAATTAAATTTATAGAATATATCTGAATTGTTTTTGTTTTGTGTTTTGAATTTTAACTTTTAAAATAAAATAAAAAACAAATATTTCATTAACTATTCTATAAAATAATTTTAAGAACAAAAAATCAAAACACAATTAAACATTATTGTAGATCTTCTTTTCAGCTTTCTGAAAAGCTCAGTGACAAAACAAAGCCTGGAGATCCAGCTTTGGCGAAAAAAATAAAAACTATATCAAATCCCGTGACAACAGAATTGCAGGAATTCTTTAGCTTAGACTTTTAGGGGGTGTTTGGTATCCAGATTATTTTTGATTTCTTTGGAAAGCTTGGTAGGGAGAATTAAAATGTCATGTTTGGTACCAATAATTGCAAATTTTTCCCTGGTAAAAGGTTTGCCTGGATTTTGTTGCTATATGTAAATTCTTGTACGGTTGGCTTGTTAGAAATTCCATAGATTAGTTGGTGTAGTTTTTTGCCTGAGCAAGTAAAAAGTAACCAAAGTCCAAAATGATATGAACCAAATTAATCCTACATTTTTGTGTATTAATTTTGAATGAAAAAGTAAAGGTGGGGTTATTTTTGTAAAATAACCCCATATTCCTACTACTATTTCATAATCAACCAAACATTAACTCATAAATTTAATCAAATATTCTCGGGACAAATTTTGTCCAACCAAACACATTTTTGTAACTTACCCGAAAAAAAAAAATTCTCACCACATTCTGGCAAAATTATTTTCTCAGTAATTTTTTTTTCTCTCCTGTACCAAACGCCTCCTTAAGTCTTTTGATATTTGCGTTAGGTTTCAACTTGTTAGAAAAATATAATATACAAATTAGAGGAAGGTTATATTGACAAACGTTTTTTTTACAAACTTATAAACTACATTATGTCAGACTAGTAATACACTACTCAAGAGTGTATTACCAGTAAGCATAGTATAGTTTATAAGTGTAACATCCCAAGAGCTGGCAAGGGCAGGGAGTGATCGCCGGTGTGAAAGGGCACGGACAATGAGCGGCTCATGCTAAATCTTGCAGCTTGGGAGTTCATGAATGAATCGAATCAACACCCAAAAGAGAGGGATTCTAGAGACTGTGCTGGTATGGGACGGTACAGTTAGGAATGACTTATAAGAATTAATTGGTACTACCTATACTAACAAGATGCATCTACTTTTCGGTAGCCCGGATCGGAAGAACTCCACAATTAAGCGTGCTTGACTTGGAGCAATTCTGGGATGGGTGACCTCCTGGGAAGTTTTCCCGGGAAGTGTGTGAGTGAGGACAAAGCACACTGAAAAGTCTCGTGTTAGTGTGTGGGGACAGTCATTGATTCTTGCAAGTGGCCGGGCGTTACACACGGCGATCGAACAAAGGAGATATGGCAATCTAAAGTGTCTGGTACACTTTCCTGCGAATTTTAATAACTTGGAAATATTCCGGTGAGTTTCCGATAACAGGAGTAGTCCATCTTAAGGTTTTTAGGCGCTTTGAATCTAATTTGGAGTCAATTTTAGAAAATACCAACTCTACAAAGTGGTTTGACAAAATTAGAGTCTTTGCAGTTCGTGGATGTAAGAACCCGCACCGTTAATCAAGGAAGTTAATTAATTAATTATGTGAAATTAGGAAATAATTCCATAATTGACCCTAATAATTATTATGAGGCTTTAATAATTATAGTAAGTGATTAAGAATGCTGAAAGTCGCTTTTCGGAAGAAAAATGCAGATACCAGTTCTGCTAGTCGGTATAAATGCGTACCAAAAAAGTATCCCAAAAAATTATAATAAGTGCATGATAATTACTATAATAATATGTAGGACTTGTAAAACGAGTTTCAAGTCAAAATAATGAAAGCACGTCCCGGAAAGGTGCTCCAAAAATTATAAGAAAAATATGATAATTCTTGTAAAATTGAGTAGGTTAAGAATCCTGAGTTTGGGATTAAAATACTAAGCGTAGCAATTAAAGTTAATATTGTGTGTTAATTGGTTAAGTGACTATATAAGCTTAGTGCACATGATCCTAGGTCATAAATTGCTGCCTCCTACGTGAGTTTTGCTGAGTCTTGAGTCAGCCACTATCTTGCCACCTTCTCCTCCATTGTTGTGAGCCAAGGAGCTTCCTTTCTCCTTGGTTTCTTCTCCAAACACCTTGGGTGAGTGGGAAATGTAAGAACCTGCACCGCTAATTAAGGAAATTAATTAGATAATTATGAGATAATTCCACAATTGACCCTAATAATTATTATGAGGCTCTAATAATTATAGTAAGTGAGTAATAATGTTGAAAGTCGCTTTTCTGACGAAAAGTGTAGATACCGGTTCTGCTAGTCGGTATAAATGCGTACCGATGAAGTATCCCGGAAAATTATAATAAGTGCATGAATATTCCTAGAATAATATATAGGACTTGTAAAATGAGTTTCAAGTCAAAATAATGAGAACTGATGCCAGAACTGATAATGGCTATGGAAAAGCGCGTACCGAAAAGGTGCTCCAAAAATTATAAGAAAAATATGATAATTCTTGTAAAATTGAGTAGGTTAAGAATATTGAGTTTGGGATTAAAATGCTAAGCGTAGCTATTTTTGCTAATATTGTGTGTTTGATGTTAAGTGAGCTATATATATGACTTTTAGGCTCAAAACCCTAGGTTATTCTGTTCCTACGTGACCTTTGGAGGCTGATCAGCCCTTTGGTACTGTTCCATTGCTGGTCACCTTGCACCTTGTGAGCCAAGTGGCCTTTTCTTCATTGAATCTTCTCCCAAACACTTGAGTGAGTAAGGGCTGGCCTTGGTGGTGAGTAGGGAACCTCTTTTTGAGTTTAGGTTCAGAATTGTGGGGCTTAAGGAGCTGTGATTCTGAGTTGTGAGGGTTAAACTTTTGTTCATGTCATTTGCGGTGCCAAGAAGTGATCTTTTGGCTTAAAGGACCAAGTTCGGTGTGCCACTTTCGTTTTTGAACCAAGTCAGAGCCTTGGAGCTGAGTTTGGAGCTCCAAGTTACCTCATTTTCGGAGTTTTGGTTCATTGGAAGGTATACCATGATCACTCTTGTGTATTTTGATGTTTTAAGCTTGTTTAAGCAATTAAAAATCGTAACTTGAACCATTTGATAAAAGGAAGGTGTTTCTGGGTTCATAGCATGTTAATAAACATCTGTTTAAGGAGTTCTTGGACTCCAGATCGAGTTTGGATCGTTGGAGGTCGATTTTACCTTTAAAACTTAGTTTTCTGCATTCTGTCGAAGAAGTATTCGAATACTTGCTGGGAAAAGGCAGTAATTGAATACTTCGCGAGACAACAGCGACATAGTTTAGTAAAATTGCGATATCTCGAGCTTCAGAGCTCTAAATTGAGTGAGGTTTAAACCTATGTGAAGCTAACACATAGGGCTACAACCCTGTAAATTTTCAGATCCATTGGATAAGTGTATTTCTCTCAGTGTATGTTTGAAGCCGTGATCCTATTGCTAGAAATTTAGCTTGTTGTAGGAACTTTGCAAAAATCATAACCAGAGTTATACAACTTCGATTGAGGCATAAGATATGTCGTTGGAAACCTTGAGATGTTTAGTTTAACATAGTAAAATCTTAGAGTATTTGGTAAAGAGTTTCAATGGTAGTTTTAATATGGTAGTCGAATACTCATGGTAGGAGTATTGGAATACTTTTCTGGGAAGAAAAGTATTCGGATACGATTGAAGAAGTATTCGAATACTGGAAAGTATTTGAATATAGTGAGGTTTGGTATTTGGATACTGTGGTATCCGGATACTAGGAGGAAAAGTATTTGGATACTTGGTAGTATTCGAATACTTAAATGAAAGTAATCGAATACTTTCTGGAGAGCTGGAGTATTCGAATACTACTCGTGGAGTATTTGAATACCTCTTGCAGAAACAACATGTAATGAGTTAAAATGAGTAAGAAAGCCTTAATCACTTAGTGGAATCTGAACTATGATTATTGATGATTAATTATGGTATGGGCAGATTGTGATTGTGATGTTTGTGGGCTTTTGAGCTAGTGTGAGCTCTTGGTTGGATTCGTGGTCTGATAGCTAGCTTGCAAGGTAAGGTTTCGTGTCCTCGGTTTAGCCATTGTTTGGTTCCACCATTTCCCATGGGGGGATGGTTTATATGCATGATGTTGTTTTCATGTACTGTTTTGATAAATGCTGTTGAGCTGTTATATGCGAGTGCCTTCATGATATGCATGTGGTGTTCCACCTATACGGTAAGCCTGAGTATGTGGTACATACAAGAGGGTGAGGCTGTGGGTGAGGTGCAAGCGGTGTTCCTTGTACTAGGTGTGGGTAATAGATGTATTCCTGCATTTCTCTGGCCAGTAGAATATTATTGACACACATGACATGAATATCTGTTGAACTGCATAGTTTTGGAACTTATATTGGAATTACTGCTTTTGAACTTATATTGCACATGTAAGTGAGCTTAAGGTGGAAGATCCTTGAGGACCCCTTGTCTTACTGAGATTTCTTGTTTAGAGATCTCACCCCATGTTTGGGGCGCTTATTTCAAGATCAGGTAACTTGGGGGCTGATGCCTCTGGCGGCAGGAGGCCGGAGCTTAGTTGATGATTATTGCTGTTTATATGCTGACATGTTTGGATGCTGGATATATCTGCTGATGTTATGCTTTTAGCTTTATTTTATTATGATGTTGTTGCTGAGACTATGTTGGGCTTGTTGCCTTATTGGTGTGAGCATGGGGTTTGTCCATGCCACTTGATGTTAGTACTTTTAGTTGGAGTTGTATAAACTGTTAGTTTGTCTGGTCTACGTGTTGTAGTTCTGTGACTAGAGACATATTTACATACAGACAATGTTTTATTAATTGAATAAGTAAGCAAGTTGGTAATGATTAATGACATCATAATTGAAAAGAAAAAGATATTCCGCATTTTTAATTAAGCGCAACTTAATACGATGATATGATAACATACCAGATATATACGCGGTGTTACAAGAAATGCTTGGGTGAGTGTGTTGTGAGCTTCATTTCTGAGTTAGTGTACTGTCTTGAGGGCCTTTGGGTGCTGACTTTGGGAGTTGGTGTAGTTGAACCATGGTCATGGCATTTTGAGGTCCAAGTGGTGACCTTGGGTGTGAAAAAACAACCTTGTGCACCATTTTTATTTGGTGTTCAAGTCAGAACCTTGGGAGCTGATTGTGAGCTCCAAGAGCAGCCCTTTGCCTCTTTTTTGAGCTTTGGTAAGTGTCACCAACCTTGATCATGTGTTTTGATGGTTAAAAGAGGTGTCTTGGCATGTTTAATGAATTAAACAAGTAACCAACTGTCATATGAACCTAAATGGACCTTAAGATGCATGTTTAAGCTTCTGGAAGTGTTAAAAATGGAACCTTGGAAGGATATCTTCGCGAAAATTCAAACTGCATTCTGTCGCGAAATATTCGGATATTTCTCTGGAAATATCTGGATATTGGATATCCGGATATGGGATGTGAAATATCCGGATATTGGATATCCGGATATTGGGATCTGGATATCCGGATATTGGATATCCGGATATGTCCCCGACAAATATCCGGATATTCTGGGTTTGCAAGGAACAGTAGCGTACTGTTCATCTAGAACTGATCTATGGGTTTGTGGACCCTAGTTTGAGGAAGTTGAACTTCTGTAATTAATCAATGTAAGTCAGAATCATGGGATTAAGGGCTTATGGCTTGGTGAGAAGCCTTAAGACGTAAAACGTAATGAAAAGACATTGTCTTTATGTTGTATACTTGTAGAGTATGATTGTTGATGTATTATTGGTCCATATCAGATTGTGATTCTGCTGTGTTGGACCTTGAGCTTGTGGACTCTTGGCTTGGATTGTTAGCTTGCAAGTTAAGCTTTTGTGTCCTCGGTTTAGCCATGTTGTGGTTCCACCATGTCCCATGGGGGTATGGTTATATGCATGCTGTGTTACATGCTTTTGATATATGAAATGTTGTTGAGCTTTATGTGTTAATGGCTTTTAATATGCATGTGTTGTTCCATCTTGACGGTAAGCCTGAGTATGTAGCGTCATACAAGACGGTGATCCGGGGTGGATGCAAGCAGCGTCTTGCACTATTTGTGGGTATTATATGTATATAAATCCTGCATTTCTCTGGCCAGTAGAATAGTATTGACACACATGACATGATTATCTGCTACATTGCACTATTTTAGAACTGATGATGATAAACTGCTTTTGAACTTATATTGCACATGTGAGTGAGCTTGGGGTGGAAGATCCTTGAGGACTCACTGTCTTACTGAGATTTCATGTTTAGAGATCTCACCCCACGTTTGGGGAATGCTTATTTCAGGTTCAGGTAGTATGGGGACTGATGCCTCTGGCGGCAGGAGGCCAGAGCTTAGTTGATGATTTTACTGCTTATTTGCTTGCATGACTGGACTGGATGATGTTTATGTTTTCCGCATTATTATTATGTTGATGATATTGAGACTATGTTGGGCTTTGTTGCCTTATTTGGGTGAGCATGGGAGTTGTCCATGCCACTATGTTGTTAGTACTTTTGAGTTGAGTTGTATAAATTGCTAGTTGGTTCGGTCTACGTGTTGTATTTCCGTGACTAAAGACATACGTTATGTTATTTAATTAATGAGGTATTTTCAGTTAGCTGTTTTATTGCAATTGCATACAGGCGATGATTTGAGAATGATTAAGTAATCAAGTTGGTAACGATTAATGGCATCATAATTGAAAAGAAAAAGATATTCCGCAATTTTAATTAAGCGCAGCTTAATACGATAGTATGATAATATTACCGGATATATATGGGGTGTTACATTTTTGGTATCAGAGCAATGGTTCGAGGAAAAAGCCTGTATGTATTGCAATAGCTAGGATATTTTGCTGTGTCTGTCTTGTGTGTTTACTCCGTCGAATTTTATTATGATAATGCATATGTAATCACATTGCGTGGGCCTGATCAACTCATAATTTGTGTAACTTGTGGAGAGTCATGGTAAGGTCCAGGAGAACACGAGAGACTTCTGAGGATCAACCTGATCCTATCCTGACTGCATTGGCTGAGATGCAGGCGGCTAGGTTAGCCAATCAGGAGGCCACTAGATTGGCCAACGCGACAATGATGGACATAGTTCACGAGGTGAACCAGATAGCCGCAGAAGAGGTTCCTGAAGCGAACCGGAGGACCACTGAGGATGTCCTCGAGACGAACAGGATGGCGAACATGACGATGATGAGAGTCATGTTGAAGGAGATGAGGGCTGGTCCTGCTGTAGGCCAGTTACCACCGCCACCACCGCCGCCGCCTCCACCTAGTGTTCAGGATGAGAGCCTGAGTCACATTGGCAGTGTTGTCGCTGAGATGAGGGAGACTCTTGTAGAGCCTGCTGAAGATCGTGATGTGATAGATCGCCGGCTGAATGCTTTCAGGAAGCATAAGCCACCTGTGTTTGAAGGGTCTTTGGATCCTATTGCTGCGGCAAGATGGCTGGAATCGCTGGACAAGATATTCCGGGTCATGTAGTGTATAGGCCCACAGAAGCTGATGTTCTCGACTTACATGCTGGAGGGCGATGCCCATGAATGGTGGACGAACACCTCTCGTACCTTTGAGATGCAGGGTCGTGTTTTGACGTGGCCATTCTTTGAGGAATGCTTCTTGGGCAGATACTTTCCCTACGATGCGCAGGAGAGGAAGCAGGGGGAATTTGATAGATTGGTTCAGGGCTCGATGTCTGTTGACGAGTACCTGACCAAGTTTAATGAGCTTGTGAAGTTTACGCACTTCTGGATGGTTCCTCCTACTCCGATGTTTTTGGCTGCTAAGTTCCGCAGAGGACTTAGTGAGGTGATTGCTGAGCATATTGCTGGAGCTGCTTCGAGGGATTTTGGTACACTGGTTCAGCAGTGTAAGGACATTGAGGATGTCTGCATTGCGAGCAAGGCCAAGAGGGCCAGGGTTGATGAGACCAAGGGGACTGTTGGTTCCACTCCTTCTCCTACGTCCTGGAAGGACAAAAAGTTTGCCGGGAAGGGCAAAGGTAAACAGCTGGCGACCAGGCAGGCGCCTCGTCAGTTTAAGAGGGCTGCTTCACAGCAGGGGAGTTCTGCTAGCCTCCTTCCACTCCGAGATGTTCGGGATGTGGAAAGGAACATGTGGGACGTTGTGCTTCGGGGAAGTTGGTTTGCTTCCAGTATGGCAAGGAGGGCCACTTCTCTAGAGACTGTTCGTCGTCGATGGCGAAAGCTGCAGCTGTTCAGACAGTTCCTTTGCAGATGGTTCCGATGGCTTCTACTTTGGCACCTGCGGTGCCACCTTCTGCTGGGCGTGTGTACACCTTGGATAGGCAGTAGTCGGACCGCGCTCCGAACCTTGTTTGAGGTACTGTGTCTATTGGTGATATTGCTGTTGATGTATTGTTTGACTCCGGGGCTACGCATTCGTTTGTTGCTACCCCGATTGCTTTGGGGCTTGAGTTGCCCATGTCTGTGCTTTCTCCACCGTTGCGGGTGACTACTGCCACCGGAGAAATATGTGATTCTACCACTGTACATCATGATGTAACGTTTCAGTGGGACGGTCGTGAGTTCTCGGCGGATCTGATAGGATTGACGATGGCCAACTTGGAGATTATTCTGGGCATGGATTGGTTGTCTAGAAATTGTGCACTGATTGATTATTGTGCAAAGCGCGTGGTTATGTCTCCGTGTGATTCCACAGCTAGTTCCTCGCCATATATTTCATTGTTGCAGGCTAGGAAGGCCTTGAGAGCAGGGGCATTTGGTTATGTCATGTTGGGAGGTTTGGTGAGTGGGACACATGAGGATATCACTGGCATTCTCGTGGTGGGGGAGTTCCTTAAGGTGTTTTCTGAGGAGATTCCTGAGTTTCCGCCATAGCGAGAGTTAGAGTTCTCCATTGATTTGTTACCTGGTGTGGGGCCTATTTCTTTAGCTCCATATCGGATGTCGCCACCGGAGTTGGCTGAGCTAAAGAAGCATTTTGAGGATCTTTCGGCGAAAGATTTCATTTGGCCGAGCGTGTCTCCTTGGGGAGCACTGGTCATCTTTGTGAAGAAGAAGGACGGGACAATGCGATTGTGCATCGACTACAGACAGTTGAACAAGGTGACGATCAAGAGTAAGTATCCCCTTCCTCGGATTGATGATCTGTTGGATCAGCTCAGGGGCACTTGTGTGTATTCCAAGATTGATCTCTGGTCCGGATACCATCAGATTCAGGTGAAGCCGGAGGATGTCCCTAAGACCGCATTTCGTTCGAGATACAGTAACTTTGAGTATTTGGTGATCCTGTTTGGACTCACCAATGCGCCAGCAGTGTTCATGGATTACATGAACAGGATTTTCCAGCCGTATCTGGATCAGTTTGTGATCGTCTTTATTGATGACATTCTGATTTACTCCAAGACTGAGGAGGAGCATGCGGAGCATCTGAGGATTGTTCTGCAAGTGTTGAAGGAGAAAAAGCTTTATGCTAAGCCTTTTAAGTGTGATTTTTGGCCCAAATCAGTCAAGTTCCTTGGGCATGTGATTTCAGCGGATGGAGTTGCCGTGGATCCCAACAATATTGAGGCTGTGCTGGATTGGGAGAGACCCAAGACAGTTACGGAGGCGAGGAGCTTCTTAGGTTTGGCAGGTTACTATCGGAGGTTCATCAAGGGTTTCTCCACGATGGTTCTCCCTTTGAGTCGCCTTACCCGAAAGGAGACTCCATTTGTGTGGACTCACAAGTGTGAGGATTGCTTTCAGGAGTTGAAGGAGAGATTGACAACTTCACCTGTGTTGGTCCTTCCTGATCATGAGGAGCCGTTTGAGCTTTACTGTGATGCTTCTGGAAAGGGGTTGGGTAGTGTGTTGATGCAGTCTGGTAGAGCCATTGCTTTTGCTTCGAGGAAGTTGAAGCCTCATGAGGAGAACTACCCGACTCATGATTTGGAGTCGGCTATAATTGTTTTTGCTTTCAAGATTTGGAGGCATTATCTGTTCGGTATGCAGTTTGCGGTGTTCAGCGACCACAAGAGCTTAAAGTATCTGTTTGATCAGAAGGAGCTGAACATGAGGCAGAGGAGATGGATGGAGTTTCTGAAGGACTACGACTTTGAGTTGAAGTACCATCCTGGCAAGGCCAATGTGGTAGCTGATGCTTTGAGTTAGAAATCTGTGAGTCTATCCAGTTTGTCTATGGGTGACTTCAATATCATAGAGAAGTTTCGAGATCTGAAAGTGACTTCCTTGTTTGGGGGTTCAATTCTCGAGATTGAGACTGTGAGAGTCAGGAATAAGCTTATGGAGAAGATCCAAGAGGCGCAAGTGCAGAGAGAGTGTCTCGACTACGTGAAGAACCAAGACGGTGTGTCTTCGAACGAGGATGGACTTCTGTTGTTTCAGAAGCGTATTGTGATTCCTCGAGGTCCATTGACCGAAGAGGTTATGGCAGAGGCCCATAAGGGACAATTTACTGTTCACCCTGGTGCTACAAAGATGTACCAAGACCTGAAGAGGAATTTCTGGTGGCCAAGAATGAAGAAGGACATAGTTGTGTATGTGTCCAAGTGTTTGATCTGGCAGAAGGTGAAGATTGAACACCAGAAGCCGTCTGGTAAACTTCAACCTCTTTAGATTCCAGAATAGAAATGGTAGAGCATTTCCATGGACTTCGTTGTGGGTTTGCCGAAGACTCAGGTTGGCTGTGACTCGATATGGGTCATTGTGGACAGACTGACAAAGTCTGCCCATTTTCTTCCAGTGAAGGCGAGCTTCACTACTGAGCAGTTGGCCAAACTATATGTTCGCGAGATCGTGAGGCTTCACGGGGTGCCCGAGAGTATCATCAGTGATAGGGACCCGAAGTTCACATCTCGGTTCTGGGAGGTGCTGCAGGGAGCTTTTGGTACTCAGTTGAGATTGAGTACAGCCTATCACCCTCAGACTGATGGATAGACTGAGCGGACTATCCAGACCTTGGAGGACATGTTGCGGGCTTTCCCGTTGAAGCAGGGCTCGGCATGGGATAGGTACCTTCCTTTGGTGGAGTTTTTGTATAACAACAGTTTCCATGCTAGCCTGGGCATGGCACCCTACGAGGCACTCTACGGTATGAGGTGTCGTACACCTACCTGCTGGTCTGAGGTTGGGGATCATGAGATGTTTGGCTTGGACTTTGTCCGAGATACCACCCTGCAGATCCAGATGATCAGGAAAAAGCTGAAGCAGGCACAGAATCGCCAGAAGAGTTACTACGATGTCAAGCATCATCCAATGGAGTTCACTGAGGGTGAGCACGTGTTTGTGAGACTTTCATCTGTCACCGGGGTTGGACGGACACTCGGAGTGAGGAAGCTGAGCCCGCGGTTTATTGGGCCATACCAGATTCTTGGTAGAGTAGGACCTGTTGCCTACCGGCTTGCCTTGCCTCCGAACCTAGCCAACATCCATGACATGTTTCACGTGTCTCAACTTCGCAAGTATGTAGCGGATCCTTCGCACGTGGTGCAACCTGATGATGTGGAGGTTCGGGAGAACTTGAAAACTCTCGTCGGACCACTCAAGATTCTCGATCGTGGCGAGAAGCAACTGAGGAGCAAGATCATTCTGATGGTCAAAGTGCATTGGTCAGGAAGAACTCCTGATGAGTGTACCTGGGAGCGAAAGGACGAGCTTCTCCGGCAGTATCCCGACTTCCGAGACAGGTATATTCTGATTTTGAGGACAAAATCATATAAATGTTGGGTGAATGTAAGAACCTGCACCGTTAATTAAGGAAGTAAATTAATTAATTATGTGAAATTAGGAAATAATTCCATAATTGACCCTAATAATTATTATGAGGCTTTAATAATTATAGTAAGTGATTAAGAATGCTGAAAGTCGCTTTTCGGAAGAAAAGTGCAGATACCGGTTCTGCTAGTCTGTATAAATGCGTACCGAAAAAGTATCCTGGAAAATTATAATAAGTGCATGATAATTACTAGAATGATATGTAGGACTTGTAAAACTAGTTTCAAGTCATAATAATGAGAACTGGTGCCGGAAACTGGTACTGGCTATAAAAAGCGCGTACCGGAAATGTGCTCCGAAAATTATAAGAAAAATATGATAATTCTTGTAAAATTGAGTAGGTTGATAAATCATATTTTATTACACTTATTTGTTACTCTTGATTAGTATTTTTAGGATTTATTTGAATAAAATAAAGATGTTTTGAGTTAATTTACATTTTTAGTTTTTGATTGGGTTTAATTTATTTCCGTCAGAATTTTTCAACTTTACGTTACTTCTGTATTTTGGCCATATCTTGGTCCACAGTTGTCGGATTGACTCTGTTCTTGTTGGTTTTTTCAGATAACACAGAGGGCTACAATTCTTATGCAGAGCTCGAAGCCCACTTCGAATTGGAAGCTAGTCGATCTCTTGCGCCAAGTCGGACACGTTTTGGTGAAGTTTTATTTTATTTTATTTCGTATTTTAGACATATGGGCCGGTCAGAACTGAACCCTAACCCGCTTTGCGTAGGGGTATATGACAGCAGAGTAGGAAACTTTTATTGATTCTGAATTTTTGAATTTTGGGATCAAATTATTTTCTCTGAAGCGTTCTTCGCGTTCTTCATCTCTTTCTTCTTCTGTTTATTTTAATTTAATTTTTAATCATGTTTACCTTAGCCATGTGAGGCTAAGAACCTTTTAATCAACCTAAGAGGGAGGGATTCCGTGGATTTTTCTAGAGGATCAGTGATCATTCTCTAGCCAGATTCGTTTCTTTACCCTAACTCAGATCGATATCGTGCGATTGTGGATATTCGATCTGAGGTTCGCGATCGCGATTATGGGAAAGAATGATCATCAGATTTGATGATCAGATTGTTCTCAATTGAAAATAAGGATTCTGATTCAATTGAGATTAATCACGAATTTGGTAATTTTTCATCCAAGGAAGGACGTCCATGGAACCCTAACCTTAGGTTGGTTAGTTTTAATTACGAATTTTTAATCCCAATTTTTATATTCTGCATTTTAATTATTCAACAAAAATCCAAAATCCCCCTTTAATTTCTGTCTTGATAATCAACAAAAACCCAACCAATTTTCTTGAGAGATGACTTAGGGTTTCCACTTTACTGCAAATTTTCTGAACCCTAATAAAAAAATAATTTTTAATTTGGGCGAGTTCGACAACTCGTGTCAAATTTGGCGCCGTTGCCGGGGAAATTGCATCGGTCTAAATCGTTTTCTGAATTTGATCATCTTCTTCTTCTTCTTCTCTAGTTTTCGTTTCTGTTTCTGAAAAAAAAAATCGTAAATTTCTGTTTGCGCACCTGTCTTGTTTTTGCATTTTGCACTCGTTTGCGTTTCTTATTTCGATTTCTGCACCTTTGATTCTTCATCGGAATTTGATTCTGGAAAGGTATCTTTTCTCAGTTTTTGAATTTTTTGCATTACGGTTTACGTTTTGGGCAAATTTGGGGAAATCGGTAAAACTTCAGTTTGAGAGATTGGTTCCGAGAGTTCTATTCCCAAAGGAATTCAACCTTCTGAGCATAACTCACACTCTAGGGTGTGAGGTGACCCTTAATTTTGCCAAATTCTATCGTCTACTAATCCGTTTTGCTGTTTCTTTGAAATTTCAGGACGTATCGGGTATTTCTGCTATTGTTCAACTTGCTCTGATTGACCTGAAATTTGGTGACGTGAAGGAGGAGGCGATCCCGGCCAAAAGTCATACAGGAGTGTCCTCTATGATTTTTGCCGAATTCGATCGTTTGGTATTTTATTTTATTTTTCGAAAAATTTTATTTTGATTTTTGAGTCCGTAAGGTCAATTCGAGTTTAGGAGAGTTGATCTCATAGCATTCTGAGGTCATTTGGTATTTTTCGTAGTTTTGTTTTTGCTTCTCTTTGCTATTTTTGGCAAATTTTTGTGTCCTATCGTATGTTTTGTGATTTTACTTCTGTATGCCTTTGCCTATGATGCATGACTAGGAGTACCACCAGTGTTGATGATTTATATGCATATGACCCTGAGATAGAGAGATCATTGCATGCTGCTAGTAGAGCTCATAGGTTGACTTATAGTAGAGTTGTTCCTGAGCATACCTTAGAGTCTGAGTCTGTTGAGTCTGTTTGTTCGAGTCCTTTACATAGTGTTTATTCATTTGGTAATTTGTTTGATTCTGAAATAATGGGTGATAGACCAATTAAGCAATTGGCTGCTCCTAATGTTGATAATGAGCAGCCCCTGTGTATTCGTTATACTAATCATGTTGTACCTTTTGAGCTTAAGTCTGGACTGATACATTTGCTTCCCAAGTTTCATGGTCTTACAGGTGAGGATCCTCACAAACATCTGAAGGAATTACATATAGTCTGCAGCACTATGAAGCCACTAGAGGTGGATGAGGAGCAAATCAAACTGCGTGTTTTTCTTTTCTCTTTGGACAGTGGAGCTAAGGACTGGCTGTACTACTTGCCACCTTCCTCCATTGTAAGCTGGAATGATATGTCCAGATTATTTCTGGAAAAATTCTTCCCTTCATCCAGGGCCACCACAATTCGAAAGGAGATCAGTGGAATAAGACAGGCTACTGGGGAGAACATGCATGAGTATTGGGAGCAGTTCAAAAGGCTTTGTTCAAGCTGTCCACATCATCAGATTCCAGAAAACCTCCTAATTGTTTACTTCTATGAAGGGTTGCTACCTATGGATAGGAACCTTTTAGATGCAGCTAGTGGAGGGGTCCTGGGCAATAAGACAACTGATGAGGCAAAAGAGTTGATTGCTGAGATAGCAACTAATGCTCAGCAATTTGGCACTAGAGCAAACAGCAGTGCAGTGTTCCAAGTGCAAACTCCTCCAATGCAACATCCAATAGTGGCAGCAGGAGGAGCATCAAGCACAGATAACCAGAGAATGGAGAACAAACTTGATGAACTGACATCAATTGTGAGGCAGTTGGCAGTGACACAGACTGTGCAACCTTCTGCTCAACAGATAAGCAACCTCTGTGGCGTCTGCTGTGATCCTTCTCACCCCACAGATGCTTGTCCTTCCTTTCCAGACAGCAGTTTCCAAGTTGATCAGTCTGTTGCTGCAGTTTTTCCTGGAAAGCCACAATACCACCACCAGCAGCAGCAGCAAAACAATCCCTTCTCCAATACATATAATCCTGGCTGGAAAAATCATCCCAATATCAAATGGAGCCAGAATCAGCAAAGTGCACCATTCCAGCAGAGACAGCAGTTTGTACCTTAACAACAGAGGCAAAACTTTCAACAATTTGCACCTCCACAGCCAATGCAGCAACAACCAATGCAGTAATAACCAATGCAGCAACAACCAATGCAGCAACAGCCACCAGTGCAGCAGCAAGCTAGTAGCAATGGCCCTTCTTTGGAGGATTTAGTGAAGCAGATGGCAACTAACAATCTGCAGTTCCAGCAGAGGACTGAGTCTTCCATCCAGAATCTGCAAACACAGATTGGCCAACTTGAACGTCAATGAGTCAAAATCAACAAGCAAGTGGCAGCTCCCTTCCATCCCAAACAGTTCCAAATACAAAAGGAAACGAAAATATGAGTGCTATTACTCTGCAGTCTGGAAAGCTAATGGAGGAGCCAAACCACACTGCTGTTGAGTCATCTAAGGGAGGTGACACTAGCTCCAAGAAGCAGAGCAATGATACATCTGATGTCCATATCCCTCTGCCATTTCCTCAGAGAGCCACTCAGTCAAAGAAGCAGTCAGCAAAGGCTCAAGATAAAGAGATACTTGACACATTCCGGAAAGTTGAGGTGAACATCCCTTTTCTGGATGCCATACAGCAGATTCTGAGATATGCCAAGTTTCTGAAGGAGCTGTGCACCAACAAAAGGAGACTGAAGGGAGATGAACAACTTAACCTGAGTCAGAATGTATCGGCACTCATCTAGCCTATGCCTAAAAAGTGTCAAGATCCAGGGACATTTATTATCCCTTGTGTGATTGGCAATTCTATTTTTCAGCGATCATTCTCTAGCCAGATTCGTTTCTTTACCCTAAATCAAATCGATATCGTGCGATTGTGGATATTCGATCTGAGGTTCGCGATCGCGATTATGGGAAAGAATGATCATCAGATTTGATGATCAGATTGTTCTCAATTGAAAATAAGGATTCTGATTCAATTGAGATTAATCACGAATTTGGTAATTTTTCATCCAAGGAAGGACGTCCATGGAACCCTAACCTTAGGTTGGTTAGTTTTAATTACAAATTTTTAATCCCAATTTTTATATTCTGCATTTTAATTATTCAACAAAAATCCAAAACCCCCCTTTAATTTCTGTCTTGATAATCGATTTTTACCCAACCAATTTTCTTAAGAGACGACTTAGGGTTTCCACTTTACTGCAAATTTTCTGAACCCTAATAAAAAATAATTTTTAATTTGGGCGAGTTCGACAGCTCGTGTCATAGGTTAAGAATCCTGAGTTTGGGATTAAAATACTAAGCGTAGCAATTAAAGTTAATATTGTGTGTTAATTGGTTAAGTGACTATATAAGCTTAGTGCACATGATCCTAGGTCATAAATTGCTGCCTCCTACGTGAGTTTTGCTGAGTCTTGAGTCAGCCACCATCTTGCCACCTTCTCCTCCATTGTTGTGAGCCAAGGAGCTTCCTTTCTCCTTGGTTTCTTCTCCAAAACACCTTGGGTGAGTGGGAAATACTTGGGTGAGTGTGTTGTGAGCTCCATTTCTGAGTTGGTGGGCTGTCTTGAGGGCCTTTGGGTGCTGACTTTGGGAATTGGTGTAGTTGAGCCATTGTCATGGCATTTTGAGGTTCAAGTGGTGACCTTGGGTGTGAAAGAACCAACCTTGTGCACCATTTTCGTTTGGTGTTCAAGTCAGAACCTTGGGAGCTGGTTGTGAGCTCCAAGAGCACCCCTTTGCCTCTGTTTTGAGCTTTGGTAAGTGTCACCAACCTTGATCATATGTTTTGATGGTTAAAAGAGGTGTCTTGGCATGTTTAATGAATTAAACAAGTAACCAACTGTCCTATGAACCTAAATGGACCTTAAGATGCATGTTTAAGCTTCTGGAAGTGTTAAAAATGGAACCTTGAAAAGATATCTTCGCGAAAATGCAAACTGCATTCTGTCGCGAATTATTCGGATATTTTTCTAGAAATATCCGGATATTGGATATCCGGATATGGGATGTGGAATATCCGGATATTTGATATCCGGATATGGGATGTGAAATATCCGGATATTGGATATCCGGATATGTCCCCGACTAATATCCGGATATTCTGGGTTTGCGAGGAACAGTAGCGTACTGTTCATCCAGAACTGATCTATGGGTTTGTGAACCCTAGTTTGAGGAAGTTGAACTTCTGTAATTAATCAATGTAAGTCAGAATCATGGGATTAAGGGCTTATGGCTTGGTGAGAAGCCTTAAGACGTAAAACGTAATGAAAAGGCGTTGTCTTTATGTTGTATGCTTGTAGAGTATGATTGTTGATGTATTATTGGTCCATATCAGATTGTAACTCTGCTGTGTTGGACCTTGATTTTTTGGACTCTTGGCTTGGATTGTTAGCTTGCAAGTTAAGCTTTCGTTTCCTCGGTTTAGCCATGTTGTGGTTCCACCATGTCTCATGGGGGTATGGTTATATACATGTTGTGTTACATGCTTTTGATATATGAGATGCTGTTGAGCTTTATGTGTTAATGGCTTTTAATATGCATGTGTTGTTCCATCTTGACGGTAAGCCTGAGTATGTAGCATCATACAAGATGGTGATCTGGGGTGGATGCAAGCAGCGTCTTGCACTATTTGTGGGTATTAGACATATATAAATCCTGCATTTCTCTGGCCAGTAGAATAGTATTGACACACGTGACATGATTATCTGCTGCATTGCACTATTTTAGAACTGATGATGATAAACTGCTTTTGAACTTATATTGCACATGTAAGTGAGCTTGGGGTGGAAGATCCTTGAGGACTCACTGTCTTACTGAGATTTCTTGTTTAGAGATCTCACCCCACGTTTGGGGAATGCTTATTTCAGGTTCAGGTAGTATGGGGACTGATGCCTCTGGCGGCAGGAGGCCAGAGCTTAGTTGATGATTTTACTGCTTATTTGCTAACATGACTGGACTGGATGCTGTTTATGTTTTCCGCATTATTATTATGTTGATGATATTGAGACTATGTTGGGATTTATTGCCTTATTTGGGTGAGCATGGGAGTTGTCCATGCCACTATGTTGTTAGTACTTTTGAGTTGAGTTGTATAAACTGCTAGTTGGTCTGGTCTACGTGTTGTAGTTCCGTGACTAGAGACATACATTATGTTATTTAGTTAGTGAGGTATTTTCAGTTAGCTGTTTTATTGCAATTGCATACAGGCGATGATTTGAAAATGATTAAGTAATCATGTTGGTAACGATTAATGACATCATAATTGAAAAGAAAAAGATATTTCGCAATTTTAATTAAGCGCAACTTAATACGATAACATGATAACATTACCGGATATATACGGGGTGTTACAGTGGACTACAAGTGCACTCTTTCTAACTTTTAGCTTCGATTAAAAATGACTAAACATAGTTCCTATGATATTATAAAGCTGCAATGATTTGATGTTATTGAATTTTATGGTTGGAAATTACATATTCAATTTGGCATGAAAGAACGTGAAATATTTCATAATGTATTAAATGATTTTGCATCTACAATTGAAAAATGTGGATGAATATCAATGGAACAAATATGGAGATTTTTGTAGGGATAACTTGCTAAATTCTCTAAATCTTTGTCTAGATATGACTTGTAGTGTGTATAAGACGATGAAAAAGACATGTGATCATTTAAATGCTTAGTTCTAAAAATATGAGGGCTCTCCAAAACTCTCATAACAGAAAAGGATTTTGAATTCAAATTTAATATGAATTCAATTAATTGAAATTAAGAACATAAGGAACAAGCTAAATGATGATAAAATAGATATGTCTAATAATCTTTTTGTTCGTCTTGTGTTGAGTAAGCTACCTACTGAATAGAGTTCTTTTAAGATTATAATGCACAGACGGAAAGAACAAAGTGAATTGGATAAATTAAACAGGTTTATTTATTTCGAGGATCAAAACCATTTTAGAAGTTTTGAACAAATAGGACAACAAAAATTAGTTGCCTACTTAGTTTTATATTCCAATAAATCTCAGAAGATGTCCAAGTCACCAAAAAATGATTCATCTTCATAGTTATAGGCCAGAAAGACTATCTTAAGAAGAATAAGAAGGACAAGTGTCATAATTGTAGAAAGTGGGATCACTAGGTAGCAAAGTGTAAGCTACCAAATAAGTCAAAATATCACACCACAAAATGAGAATAATATGTTGATTAATGAACCTGAGCCTCGAGCTTTCATTGGAATGGTGAATAATGGAAAGGTCAGTGTCTCTTTTGAGTGATGGTTAGATAGCGATGCAACCTGACATGCTACAAATGATAAGAATTTACTCACTAAGGTTATAGAAGTGAAAGACACAGTGGAAAATTATAGTGGTGGTGAGGCAGATGTGACTCATGTTGGAACTACAAATTTGATGTTTTCTTCAAGTAAATTACTAACTCTAAAATAAGTTAGAGTAGTACTTTACTTAAAAGGAAATTGATATCTTTACTTGATAAAGATGGTATGTATTTCTCAACCATAAATTTGGTGCTTTCTTCAAGTAAATTGCTAACTCTAAAACAAGTTAGAGTAGTACCTTTACTTAAAAGGAAATTGGTATCGTTACTTTATAAAGATGATATGTTTTTTTAACTATGAATGGTATAGTAACTTTATCTGTTAACTCATATTATTTTGACTATACATTCATGTAAATGATATGTATAGGTTGAGTTTAGTTACTGAGAGCATAAACCATGTGAGTTCAACTTCGATTCATCCAAAATTATTACATAATAGACTTGGACATGTGAACTACAGAAAAATGCAACATCTAGCTAAACTCATGATATTCCATCGGATGCCTCTATTCGATTTGACAAATGTGAAGTATGTGTAAAAACTAAGATCATTAGAAAACCTTTTAAGTCATTTTCTAAAAGCACATAACTTCTTGATCTGATACATTCTGACCTTTGTGACTTTAAAAAATTGTTACTAGAGGTGGTCAGAAGTACTTGATAACATTCATAGACGATTTTTGTAGATATTGTCATATCTATTTGTTAAAATTGAAAGACGAAGCTTTTGAAAGGTTCAAGCTTTTTAAGTCAAGAGTAGAAAATTAACTCAACTTGAAAATTAAGAGGTTTAAGAGTGATAGAGGAGGAGAATACATAATGACAAGGTTCAAGGAATTTTGCGCTTCGAAAGGCATAATACTTGATGTCTACTGCACTATCAACTATAAGAATTCTTCTTGTTTTGACATCTATTGAACACTATATAGTGCATCAAATGGATGTAAAGACAACTAGTGGATGACATGTTAATTCTTGGCTTTTATCATTCTGCATTGAGTGAAATGAAAGATAACTTAGCTAAAGAATTTGACATGAAAGATCTTGGTATTACTAATATTATTCTTGGTATGAAAGTAAGCTTTGAAAGGCAAGTAATCTCCCTTAGCTATATCATTATATTGAGCAGCTACTTTCTGCCTGGGGATACAATGAGTGCAAACTGAGTGGGACACCATGTGATTATAATAAAAGATTGAGTCCTCATTAAGGGGCCGGCATGGATCAATTAAAGTATTTAAAACTGATTGGTAGTCTCATGTATGCTGCAAGTTGCACTAGACCTGACATAACCTTTACAGTTGGCATGCTAAATCGTTTCACTAGCAATCCTAGTAAAGAGCATTGGGATGCCCTTGATAGGATAATGAGATACCTGAAAGATACTAAAGATTATGTTCTACATTACTCTGGTTATCCTTTAATTGTGGATGGATATTCTGATACGTCATGGTGTTCATGAATCGGAAATAGTAAGTCCACCAGTGGATATGTATTCACTTTGGGTGGAGCTACTATTTCTTGGAAATCCAAAAGACAAACTTGTATTGCATTGTCATCTATATAATCAGAACTTTTTTCTTTAGCCTCAGCCGATAAGAGGCAAAGTGAATAAAGAATCTGATTATGGATACTCCTTTGACTCGGTCAAAGATTAATTCTTTAAGCCTATTTTGTAATAATCAAGTCGTTGTCCAAAGTTGTTAAAAATGCTCTCTTTAATTCAAAGAGAAGACATATGAGACTGAGATATGCATTTTTGAATTATCTAATAGAACAAAGTGTAAGAGCCCGTTGTACACCGGTATTGTTAACATTAATTATGATATTAAGCGCAGTTACAATCACAGCAATTCATTTAAAGAAATGCGAGTAAACTTTTTACGTTTATTACGCGAGCATTTAAAACAATAAAAAGCGTAATAATTAAAAGCTATGATCGTAACTGTAAAATCTTGCAGAATACTTATTTAGACTACTTTTATAACTTATTTTATTTACTGCAAGTCACTAAGGGGTTCCCATAAACCCACTTAGCTAATTTCTCAATTTTACGTTTTCTACCTATCCGAACATGGTTTGGTCTTTATTTTTCTGTGGACAAACCGCATTCTACAAGCCTTCCATATTTTAATATGTTATTCTACACTCAATTAAATTTCTAGGAAGCTATCACACGAGTTATTTTGATCTCGTTTGTTCCGGATATCGCCGTTTGAAGTTGGACAAGCAAAGCTGCCAGCCAACCCCAAAACAGCTCCAAACATCCCTCACTCCACGAATTACTGCAGAAAATAAACTAAACCAATTTCTCTCAAATTTTTATAAAACAAATTAGACACCTCAATCTTAAATTTTACATATCATACACCTTATTTTACTAATAAACGAAGCGGGAATAAATTTTCCAAAACCGGTCCAGAACTGCCACAAGTGCAGTGAACAATTGGGCAGTCTGCACTCTTTGCCTTCTCCAGGCCGACTTAAGACCCATAATTATATCAAATTTTTTCAAAAGATATAGGACATCTCAAGCTTCAAAATAGCGTATGACACGTCCCTATCGGACTTTTGTGGAGGGAGATATGCTCTCCCAAAGTTCGCCTAAATTCTGCCATTTCTACAGAAAATTCGCCAGAGTTTCCTTTGTTTTTACAAAAATTCAAAAGTTTGCAAATGCTTTCTAATACCTCAAATGTACCTAATAACCAATGGGTGGCACACACAAGGACCAAAAATGCCTTGAGGCACTTACAACCCAACTCAGTTTATAGTTATTACACAATTCATATCATATTGCTCACTTTATTAATCCTTGACTTATTTCAATCACCAATTCCATTTACATGCATTTTCTAAACATACACATAATCATAATCCTAAAATAGGCCTAAAGCCCTTCCATCATATTACATCAAGTATTCATTGTACAATTACAACATCTCAATTACATATTACAACTTACAAATTCATAACTTTAAATTACAACTTGAAACATAAAGCTTAAAATGACATATACAACATGTACCTAGACTTAGGCAAAAATAGCATGAACAAATATGACATGAAACTCATCCTACATACATATGAGATGTTCATGCTCTAAGACTATCCTAGGCCCAATGGCCATCAAAATGCAAAAAGTAGAAATGCTCTCCAACACTCATCCTACGGGCCTCTTGTCCGCCGCTCCTGTGCCACTGCTACCTCCTGAAATAAAGTCCCCAAGATGGGGTAAGATATACGAATATATCTCAGTAACCCAGAGGTTCCCAATGGCTCACTTCGATGCATATAAATAATATACAATAACATCTTGAAAAATGGGATAAAGCAAGGGATTTAGAGAAACTGGGGAATATAGGAATACAAAATACGACGAAGTTGGAATGGTAGCTACCAATACCACGCAACGCCCTGCCTAATGGCTTGACATATAAGCCTACGGGTCTCATCCAAGGCGTGTTCCAAGAACAACTAACCAAGGTACCCCTCCCATCCGCATACACCCGAGACTTCCTAGTGTGCTCCTATCCGGATCACACACCACGACCCTGGGTCAACTAGAACTCCCTCTCGGACACCTATCCAGTGGAAGTCTGAAACGCCCGAAGGCAAAAACTGTCTACTGGCCAGAGACTCGGTACCTACATACCAACATACATACTACATGCATGATCATGTTATTATACACTACTCATATACATTTCCTACCATCACCCTCAACGGGTATGGTGGAACACACAAGGGGATCAAGCCCCAGTACTAAGAGGTTACCTTAATAAGCCTCTTCACTTAGCTCCACAGCAGTATACTCTCCGAGCTCGTTACTCAACAGAATGCCTCAATCCCACTTGGTCCAGGACCAAGGGAAATCCACCGACTCACGGTTCGGGGTTCAATTCGACGTACGGCAACCTACAACAACCATGTACGACTCATCAGTACACGGCAATTCCATTAGAATACGAAAAATGTCAAAACCTCCCCTACACCCTTGTAGGTTCGGCCATACAAGTGCAAATTTGCATTTTATTTTTCTAAATTTTCTTTCTCATTTTATTAGGCATCCTAAGGTTGCCGAAAGGCCATATCAAGTGCCGTTTTTCATTTTACGTCTTTTAAACGTCGTTTTGCTTAATATTTTGTTCTATGTCCAAATACACACTCAACACTGCCAAGTATTTTTCTATTGGTTTTCCAACCTTCCAACCACCACACAACCCATCTAATTACCATACAATACATAATACATCATCCAAACAATTTCAACAACCTAAATTCCCTTATTTTCCACTCAATGGCCGAAATGCACCAAAGCCCACACCAAGGGATTTTCAATCAATTCCAACTATTCCACACCTCATACAATCCCATTTTAACATCATTTAATCATACAACAACTCACCAATACAATCCTATCACAATTTCAAAACATAAACTCATGGCACCATCAAACTTTCCTAAGTTAAAAATCATATTTTTCACCAATAATTTTTATTGCATTTATAGCTCTAACACATCATTCTAAGACATTATCATCTAATACACAATTCCCATTTGAGCTCTCTAACTACATCAATTACACAACTCATGCTGTAGGTTTTCAACATTTAAATTCATGAATCAAGCCATAAAAGGTGTTGAATCTTACCCACAATCAAGTCACAAGACTCCTCCAAGTGATCTCCAAGCAATGGCTTGAGCAAACAACTCCAAAATCACAAAAATCCTCTCCATTTTCGTGGCTGACTTTGCCCATTATCTCACAATGAGAGGGTTTCAAGGTTAATGGATGGTACGGTTTAGTTCGGATCGTCGTTTACTTGAAGTTTGATGACAAATTTAGTTGGATTCTGTTGAGTATTAAGTGAGTTATGAGAGGATGAAGTTTTGAAGCCCAAACTTGTTCTCTAATGGGGGGCTGCGAGTTTGAGAGGAGTGAGGGGAGGAAGATGATGATGTAATGGTGGTTTTCCATGTGGCAAGGTTCACTTAAGTGGGGTGGGTCCCACCGCCACCTCACGCGTTGTTAAATTAATTTAAAACTCCCTCTGATTCCACTATACGTCCATAATTTCATAACCTATTTAGAAACTATAATTTTTAACATTAACCATTTTCCTTTAATTACCCTTGATCAGATGAATCCGAAGTTTTCCGTTCGTCGGAAAAAATGCAGTTTTAAGCTGTTACACGGGCCGTAGGGACGCTTCCCCAAACTCACTAATTTTCGTCAAATTTCATCAGAAATTATATTTCCTAGTTCTATACACCATTATAACTTATATCCAAAACCTAGAGCTCAAAACTCAATCGGCACGTTTTACGATGCAATCGTACCGCGATATTTTTACCCGGTAAAAACACTATTCACTAAATTTTCTGAAACTTGCCTATCCACTCAATTTTTCGTTCTGAATCCATTTCCAGGGTTATTTTTATCATTCGAGACCTCTTACTCAATTTCCTTCCTAGGGTTGTGTGCATGGCTAATTTACCGTTTTGCCATTTCTTTGTATTTTGGCCTAATTTTCAGGATTTTCACTAATCCTTCCCTTTAATTCTCATTTAATATATTTTAATATATAATTTAGAATTGCGAGGTGTTATACAAAGAGTTATCACCACGATCAATGTGAGATCAAAGGATAACTTGGCCAATGCTTCCACAAAAGGAATGCCTAAAATCCAATTCTTCAAAATAGTGGGGGAAATGGGGTTAAAGACTATGTAAACAAGTCTTAATTACCTTTTACTTACCTTCTTATTGTGTAGACAAGTCTTAATTACCATTTACTTACCAAAAGTGGGGGAAATAGGGTTAAAGACTATGTAGACAAGTCTTAATTACCATTTACTTACCTTCTTATTGTATGTTTTGAATTATCGAATCTTCCTTTTGTTGGCCAAAGTGATAAGAATAATTTATATGTTTAATCAATGTTCATGGTTTCTGATTAATTTGAAAAGGGCAAATTTTCTTATTCCAAACTTGATGAAGATAACTTGAACCAATTCAAAGGTTCTATTTGGGAAACTTGTGTCATTCCAAACTTATTGATACAATCCAACTAGGTTGGATCATCCTTTTGGTTAAATGATCTCATTACAAACTTGATGCTACATTATTTGACTTTGGAGAATCAGTAATTATGATCATATTCCAAATTAAAATATTGAAATAGTTGTTTTCTTAAGAAGCCTGTTGGTCTTGTTCTTAATTGAAACTTGACATCACATGACTTGGTTACTTTAAGAGACTTGACTATTGATCATATTCATTGAAACCAGACAATGATTATTCTCTTACAAATAAACTTAAGTTGATGGCTCTTTGCAAATCAAATTGTTTAGGTCTTGTTCATAATTTATGAATCTAGATTAAAAAAAAAACTGAGAAAGAGAATAAAATAGAGACATAAAAAAGGCCAAACATAGATAAATGAAAAAAATAAATAGACCAAGGACATAAAAAATAAAAGCAAATATTTTAGAAATTCATAAATGTGATTTCTTTTTATGCTATTTCTTTTTTATTTAATTTTTAATCTCATTTTTTTCTTCTATTTTTTTGTCTACAGTATTTTTTTTCATTTAGACTATTTTTTTGTATTTTTTAATTTTAGTTTTTTCTATCATTATTGTGATTTTTAATACATTTGATCTTATTTTTTCTTCTATTTTTTGTTCTTATTTTTTTTATACATTTTTTTATTTAGACACATAACACATTTGATTTATTTTACTTTTTGCTATTTCTTATTTTAGTCTTTTATGAAGTGTTATAAGTTGGGAAAAGTTAAAAAAAAAAATCTCTTGTGGTATTGCTTTGGATCACTTACCCACATAAAACTTTTCTTGGGACCCTATTGTATGCTTTCTCAATATCTATGAACACCATATGTAAGTCCTTATTCTTTTCTTGATATCTTTCCATTAATTATCGCATCAAGAAAGTTGCTTCCATGATACATCTTCCTTGCATAAACCCAAATTGATTTACAGAAACCTTGGTCTCTTTTCTCAAGCAATGTTCAATAACTCTTTTCCACAACTTCATAGTATGGCTCATTAGCTTAATGCCTCTGCAGTAGAACAATTCTGAATATCTCCTTTGTTTTTGTAAATTGGCGCAAGCATACTTTTCCTCCATGTATCAAGCATCTTATTTGTCTAAAGAATCTTATTGAAAAGATTGATAAACCATTTCATTGCCACATCCCCCAGGCCTTTCCACACTTCAATAAGGACATCATCGGGTCCCAAGGCTTTATTAATTTTCATCCTCTTTAAAGCCTCCTTAACTTCATGTGTATTGATTTTGCATGTAAATCTTCTATTCAAATCATCATAAGCATCCTCCAAGTTCACCTAACTTTTATCTTCATCCCCATTAAATAGCTTGTTAAAGTTTTTGATTTTCATCGTTGATGCATCTAACTTGGGTGAGGTCTTTACTTTTCTTATACCTCATTTTTGCAAGTTTATATATTCCTTTTTCACCATCCTTTCTCGCCAATTTAAACTTTTGCAAGTTCTCATCATTCGGATTTTTATGCAAAGATCTAAAGCATTCCTTCTTTTGTTTAATTGCCTCATGCACATCTCCATTCCACCACTATGTTTCTTTTGTATGAAAACCATTTTCTTTGCTTTCTCCCAACACCCTCATTCCCATATTTTCAATACACATAGCCATCACATTCCATATTTCATTTGCTCCTCTATCAAACTCCCATGGTCTTTCATGCCAAATTTTTCCTTGAACTCTCTTTGTTTTTCCTTCTTCAACTTCTACTAACTTATGTTGCGCAGCGACACACTCTCCAAGGTGAACAATGTAGTCGACATAAGAGGCTCTATCTTCTCTTCTAGCCATAAAGAAATCAATCTGACTACGATTTTGGCAACTATGATATGTGATTAGATGTAACTCACTTTTTCGAGAAAAGATGTTCGCTAGCAGCAAATAATAGGCTAATGCAACGTTTAAGATATCTTTTTCAGCCTCATTTCTCGTTCCATAGCCAAAACATCCATGAAATCTATCAAAATCTGTGTTGCTTTTACCAACATGACCATTTAAATCTCCTTCTAAGAAAATCTTCTCCTTTCGTGGTATCCCCCTCAAAACCTCCTCCAAGTCTTCCCAAAATTGGCTCTTATCACTGGGTTGCAATCGAACATGGGGTGCATACACACTGAGGATGTTCAAGAAATCACCCACCATAAGCTTAACTAGAATAATCTTGTCGCCTTTCCTTTTGATGTGAACAACTTTATTTCTAAAACTTCTATCAATCATAATTTTAACACCATTTCGACTCTTGTTCATACCTGTATACCACAACTTGAAACCGGTACTATCCACTTTCTTGGCCTTTTCTCCAACCTATTTAGTTTCTTGCAAGCAAACAATATTCATTTTCCTTCTAGCAAAAACATCTACTAACTCCATCAGTTTACCCATTAAGGTTCCTATGTTCCAGCTTCCCAATCGCATCCTTAACCCCTGGGCGGTGCTTGCGAGCCACGCTCGTCCATCTGCGTGTTGGGACCCTGACTTACTTGTCACCAAACCCGGGTGAAGACCTGACCTCCTGCCTTGAGGCAAGGACCCCATCTCATTTACCACTACACCCTAGGACCGATGTAGCGCCTTGCCTTGTGGTAAGGGCCCTAGCCCATTGTTCGCTACACCCGAGGTCTGATGCAATGCGTCGCTATAAAGGGTACGCCTCAACAAAATATCATAAAAGTTCATCTCAAAAATATAACTATTTTTTTATTGTCGACTCGCAACACCTGACGTCAACCCTCCTCCTTTTTCTTGGCTTGGGACAGGCCATGCGTGCAAGCACATATAGGCAGAGTTAAAACCATTCCCCATTAAAACCGACTAGCGAATGTGGGGTGGAGGCAATCCTTGTACGCATCCTTACCCTTGTATAATTGAAAAGAGGTTATTTCCTAGAGTTGAACCCATGACATTTTAGCCATGAAGGAACAATTTTACCACTGCTCCGGTTCTTGAACTCATGACCTTTTAGTCATGAGTTTCCAATATTCTTTTTCTTTTTTGTCCTTGGTTTCTTTTAGCCTTATGCCACCCCATCTACTAAAGATTTTCATAAGAGAGAGAGAGAGAGAGAGAGAGAAAGAGAGAAAGGGGGGTAAAATAGTGATATAAAAAAGATCAAACATATCTAAATAAAACAAAAAAATTAAAAGCAAACATTTTAGAAATAGGTTTTATTTTTCTCATGTTACATGAGATAAATTGTCTCTTGCAACACACAAAAAAGTGGGTGGGACCCACTTTTTTATTTTCTCTCTTTTTTAGTGGGTCACATCCACTTTTTTATATGTTGCATGAGACAAATTGTCTCATGCAACATGAGAAAAATAAAACCCTTTAGAAATTCATAAATGTGATTTCTTTTTGTTCTATTTTTTCATTTTATTTTTTATCTCAATTTTTTCTTATATTTTTTTGCCTTCAATATTTTTTTCATTTAGACTTTTTTTTATTTTTTTTATTTTAGTCTTTTGTTAAGTGTTATAAGTTCGAAAAAGTTCAAAAACCCCTATGTTGTATTGCTTTGAATCACTTACACCCCCATGCTTTTTAATCACGTAACCCCCAGTTTTTTTTTTTCATCGACATCCCTCTTTACCACTGTTAGAAAATTAACTAAGTGTACATATTATACCCTTCTTAGAAGAAGAAGAAGATAAAGTGATAAAAAAACAAAAATAAGACCAAATGTTATAAAAACTTAGAACATTTAATAAAAGACTAAAAGAGAAAATAGTAAAAAAATCAAATGTGCCAAAATAAAAAAAACGAATAAATGTATAAAAAATAAAATAAAATATGGAGAAAAAAATAGAAGAAAAATAAGACCAAATATATTAAAAATTACAACAGTGACAGAAAAGACTAAAATTAAAAAAAAAAATAGTCCAAATGAAAAAATATATATGTAGGGGTATGATCCTTTGACACAAGTGTCAAATTTCAAATTTGACACCTCATCTGAGAGTCATTAGATCAAAAAAGATCAACGATGTCACATGCTTACAAATCAGAGTCGTTGATCTTTTTTTATCTAATGACTCTTATATGAGGTATCAAATTTCAAATTCCACACTGGTGTCAAAGGATCCTACCTCATATATATATATATATATATATATATATATATATATATGGGCTTATCATTTCTCAAGTTGCTGGAGATAATTTTATCTCCGGCTACTAAATCATATCTAAATAAAAAGAATAAACTAAGGATAAAAAAATAGAAAAAGAACAAAAGCAAATATTTTAGATATTCATAAATGTAATTTCTTTTTGTTCTAGTTTTTTTATTGATTTTTTTCTTCTATTTTTTGTCTTCGATATTTTTTTCATTTAGACTTTTTTTATATATATATTTTAGCCTTTCTTGTCACTGTTGTGATTTTTAATATATTTTATCTTTTTTTCTTATTTTTTTACATTTATTTTTATTTTTTCTTTAGACACATAATACATTTGAATTTTTGCTATTTTTTTATTTTAGTCTTTTATTAAGTGTTATAAGTTTTCATAATATTTACTCTTATTTTTCTCTTTTTATCGCTTTATTTTCTTCGTCTAATAAGGGTAGAATAGACATATACTTAGTTAATTCTCTAACAATGTTAAGGAGGAGTGTGGATGGACCGAGGGTAAGGGATTAAAAAAAAATCACACTAATGTAAGTGATTCAAAATAATATCATGGGAGTTTTTGAACTTTTCTCAAACGGTTTAAAGTTTTTAAGTACTTTAGATAATTTTATCTAATATTCATCATAATACACATATAAATGTGTTTGGGGTTCACATGGATCTGTGTGAAGAGAAGAGAGAAAAAAAATATTAATCCCACATATTTTTATATGTATATTTTAATGAATATTAGATAAATTTATCTAAAATAACGTTAGGAAGTTTAAACCGAATCCGACAAGGATTACACTTGGAACGTGCATTTGTGACCAATGAAGTTCACATCAGAAATAACTCCGAAGCAGGGATAGTTGGTAGTTAATTGGTAGCATCCAATTATATACACAAGGCCACCAATCAAAATTCAACCACATTGAATGAAGGCCACCAATCATTTACTAAGAGGACAAGAACAGTAACGACTAGTAAAGTGTTATTATATAGAAAACTAGTAGTAAAAAATATTTCTTGAAATTATCACACTTTAATCTTTGATGTGACAGTTAATTAACACTAAGAGATGTATAAATAATATTACTAATGAAACATCAAGATCTGATTCAGATTTTTCATCAATAATTGCTTTATTCTTTGCTCCAAAGTGACTGAACAGTCACTCCTTCGTTTTATGTAATATTTTTGTAAATCTCTTTCCGTTTTCATCTATCATGGTTCATTATATTATATATCCCACCATCCAAATACAACATGAGTAGAGTTACATTGAGCAGGCTAATATAGAGAGTAGAGTCTCTGAAACAACAGAAATACAACATGAGCATTCCAAGTGTGCTAGTTTTACCAGGTCCAGCTCAAGGACATGTCTATCCCATGATGAACTTCTCGCAAAAGTTGGTTGAGAATGGATGCAAAGTCTATTTTGTGAACACAGACTTCAACCATAAGCGAGTTGTGAGTTCCATGGTTGAGCAACAAGAAAGCCTTGATGAATCACTGGTAAAGTTGGTTTCAATCCCAGATGGTTTAAGACCTGAGGATGACAGAACAGATTTTGTCAAGTTATTTGATGCTATACTAAGCACCATGCCTTCTATGCTTCAGAGGAAAATAGAAGAAATTCATTTGTATGGTGAGGATAGAATCAGCTGTATAGTTGCAGATGTGAATATGGGATGGGCTTTGAATGTTGGGAACAAGTTGGGAATCAAAGGAGCTCTCTTCTGGCCTGCATCAGCTGCTATGTTTGCCTTTCAATGCAACATCCCTGCACTTATTGATAAAGGGATCATAGATTCTGATGGTAAGTAATAATATCATACTTCACTAGTCAGTTTTGTTTGGTTCTATTAATTACATCACTAACAAGTCACATATTCTGGTTGATTTATTAATTAATTATATATATATACATGTGGAGGGCATCAAGCCCAAAAAAAAAAAAAAGAAGAAAAGAAATAGCAACATAAACTAAACACCTACATAGGTGGAAACGGTGGAAGATATCCTTCCTAAGTGATTAATGTCTTCTAACAGATGGGGAGACATCCAAGTAGGAGCATCATGGTAGACTTCGAGACCTTTATTCCTAGATAAGGCAGTTTGGGCTAACTTATGGGCGCAGCAATTGGACTTTCGATAACTAATATGCTAATAGAACTAATTTTAATCACCATTACCTAACATCACTTCATGCATTTGCTTATAGCTTGATATATGTGTATACTGTTAGATTTTTTATAATTATTGTAGCCCCCAATGAATTGTATTTATTTTTTTGTTTTTATAAAAATGGGTTAAGTCGTGATTCTTATGAGGGTGCAGTATAGAACCTGCTTAATTCAGTGATCCTTTTGTTTGGATTTGAATATTTGTAAACTGATTAGTGTGGGTAATAGTGTAGGCCTAACTCATAGGCTCATGATGAGAAAGGGACTAGGGTTAATAAATTTGGTTAGATCCCATTTGCATCCTTATATGTTGAAAAAGAAAAACAACCGCTCTACAACTTGCCTTATCAACAGTTGTGATAAGGGAGTGGTGTAAACTGTAGAGAAAGATCCTGGCCCTTCAACCTTTGCAGGAATACCGGAGTAAGCACTACAACTGAGATATCAAGGATTATGTCGTTAACAAGTAAGTCTAAACGCTTTTGATGTTTTAATTTCATATAATCTTATTTTGTGATTTCTTACATTTGGTATCAAAGTCTAGATTACATGATTTATGACACAGTATTGGTTGATTAAACATGAGTATATCTTTGGGATTGAACCAGTTTCCCTCGTGTTCTTGAATGTATAATTTAAATAAGGAAAAATTAAACCCAAAATTACAGGATATTATTTTGAATTTATTTTATCATGAATTTTGACGAGAGAAATTCAAAATTAAAGTCACCGTTAAGATTTCAAATCTAATTCCTAATTCCACTAATTATTGTGCGTGGTAATTCAATGTTTTCATGCTCATGTTATAATTGAAATATTAAATTATAATAATGAATGATATCTACGTGTCTAGGGTCTTTCCAAAGTTAATAGAATTGAAACGTGTCAAGTAGAGGTGTCAAAGTGGGCTGCCCGTCCCGCCCCAGCCCGTCAAAAAGCGGATTGGCCCGACCCACCCCGCCTTTGAAGATGGGCTAGATATCTCAGCCCGCCCCGCCCCATTTGGGCGGGCCGGGCGGGCTGTCCGCCAAGCCCGTGACATTTTACACTAAAAGTTAAAAAAAAAAAAAAAAAATAGCCCGGGCACTCTTGGCGAACAGCGGATTTGAGAAACTCAGCCCGCCCCGCCCATTTGGTGGGCGGGGCAGGCCAGCCCGGCGGGCTCGGCTCATTTTGCCAGCTCTAATGACAAGCATGTGTGATGTATTGACAGCAAATTAGTAAAATTCATAATTCCTTATTGTTTTTCCTTATTTTCAATTTGACTGCCTTAGATGGTTTGAATGGTTCTCTTAGTAATTACGACAGGGAATTTCATGATTATGGAGGAAGAGAATTTGTTTGTATTCTAAGATTTCAATGCATATGGAAATCTTGTTATCATTGATTTTGAATAAATAAATAGTTTTTATTTATTTATTTACTTATTCACTTATCTATTATAACATTTGTTAGTTTATTAATCTTCGTGGAAATATCATGACCTTATTTCTAAATCATTTGGAATGATTGTTCGTTATATAAGAGAGTTCACAACATCAAAGACACACGTACTTATATATATGTATTTAGTCAAATTTATTATTATTATTTGATTTGAAACCCTTGTTGGATTTGACTGAACGTTTTGAAGATATATCTTTATGTTTGTGATTCTAGGTCAATGAAAATATTTGGATAAAAATAAATACATTATCCTTCGTGTTTTTATTTTTAGTTTGAAATTATTTGGAATGAATAGTTTAAAATAAAAGTTATTTGATAGTCATGGGGTTACATCACACTTAACATGAATAAAAATGCATGAATCCATGATAGCTTTGACGAATACTACTTCATTTAAAGTTAGACATTATTTATGGATGCAACTTATTTCTTTGGTGGTTGATCATTTGATTGGTGGGGAAGAAGACCTATTTGGATGTTTTAAGTGACGCTCATCTGTGGGCTATGGTGCATGAGGCACTTGTCAGCCCAATAGTGACCTAATTTTACCAAATATTAGTTGTGTGAAGTTATAATTAATTATAATTTTATGATATATTTAAAATAAAAAATTTATTGCAATAAATATCCTTTTTGGGAAAGTGATAAACCGTATATGATTGCTATAATATATTTTTTGTTTATTATGGTGCATGTTTTCGCTTGAATTGTTTGAGTACAAAATTTTTTTGCAAATGTTATTATCTTTGATTCATTATCAGTAGAGATGTTGTACTTTCTTGTGGACTGAATTATGGTTTTGGGCAAGAGAAAATTAATTTCTGTAAAAGTTTTCATGAATTACTATGGGTAATTAACACCAAAGTGAGATTACTTATATTGGTTTGGGAAAATTTCTTTGCAAAATTGAGGAATGCTTATGGTTATTTCATGCAATTTCCTACCCAAATGGGGTGATTGTGTGTTATAACTACGAACTTGTGAACTTGTTTAGGATGAAGTTATTGGAGAATACATCTCTGAAGCCAGTGTATGCTCACTGAGCAGATTTTCTTTGAGGTTGTAGATGATGAAGTTATTGGATGCTTATTGATCTAGGAATCTATCTGCCCAAAGGGGATGGATTTTCAAAAACTCAATGTTGTACTTAATGATTAACTTATCCAAGGTTCTAGCCTTGGTTTATACCTTGGTTTGCGCATTCTGCCCAAAGGGGTATGTACTGTTAAGTTGGCCTTGTTATGACAACCTGTTATGCTCATTAATTAACTCATCCGGTGTTCTGACCTTGGTTAGTACATTGTTCCCAAAGGAAAATGTACTATTATGTTGGCCTCATTATCTTGTTTTAATTGAAGGTATATATCCTCTAATTTATTCTAATGCATTCGTATTTTTCCTTAAATTATATTTTTTTATTAATTTTTCTTTCAATCAATTTGTAAGTGTCTTTAAATAATTTCTTGTTCAATGTTCTTGAAATACATATTTTAACTTTTGACAAACATAAATGTTTATGTTCCTTTTTTCATATTTTAATTAATGAAAAATTATTATAGATTATGGTGGTTATAATCCTAGTAATTACTCGCTAATTTAGCGTAGATTTTACGTGCTTTGTCAATGAAGAATTTGATTAGTGAACTAAGGTATATAATTGCTGATATTAGGGATTCGAATTTGTGACAAAAATTGTAGTTTGGTAAATGCAATATGAATTTTGAAAAAATAGGTTATAATGATTTTCATATTATTTGGGCATGATTTTTTGGAGCATTATTTGTGAATTGTTAGAGTTCTTTATTGATTAAAAAAATTTGAAACTTACAAGAAGATAAAATTTTATATAATATGAAATAATTGTGTATTGTATACTCTGGCCAAATGAGAGTTTATAATATGTTAAGTATTTCAAAAGTTACTTTATTGCCTATAATTAATATCATTTCATTTATGTAATAAATATGATTTTAATATGAATGATAACAATGCCATAATATAATTAGTTATTGGATTAAATTAAGATGAATGGAGATGACATCTAGATTTTTCTTTATGAATGATCTTGATAGGGCATTGTGTTAAAGTTAGCACATGCTCGGTTCTAGTCCGTGGATTTATACCGTAAAGGTATACACTAAGAGATATCTTAAAGAGATATCTTATTGGCTTAAAGCCAATGTACCAATTACCTAGGCTTATAGCCAAGACGTGGACAATGTTAGCAGCAATAGTAAATAGGTCAAAAGTGTGTACCTGATCTTATTTATAGTGTTTACCTTTGTGGATTTGGGCTTTAGATATGATATATAATAGCTGCCTTATTTGTTGGGGATAAGGATCTTATTCTTTGATCCTCCTTGGATTATGTTATTGTGATAAGATTGTGATAGATCCTGATCTCTTATTGGATATGTGGTTGAGATATGGATCAAATCTATAGGTCCGCAGTTCGGAAGCTTGGACTGTCGGGGTGTAGAAGCTTAATTAACATGTCGATCATGCCGAGATATCATCTTGAGTCCGCAGTGGGTTTTGGGGCAGTTTGCTCTTCCCTAGACTTATCCTTGTCTCTGACTTACAGGGGCCATGTTTGTGCTTCAGCTGTTTAAAGTCTAAACTTGGCCGAGGTAGAGGTTTTAAGGTGTGTGTCGAGGTCTAATGACGCACTCTGCCATGGGTCGTATAAGTTCAACATTTATTCAAGGCCGATCTTGTTGGTGATGTTGAGTGACTTTGTTGTCAAGGACGTTCCTTTGCCAGTTACATCGACATGACTCTTCACCTTTTCCTACTTGATGGTTACGCTTTTCCACGTGTCATTAATCAATTGGTAGTTTCAACGTTGTAGAGCATGAGTCGTCCTGGATCTTTGCAGGTCATAATGACATGCATTTAATGTTTTCCCTGCAAAATGACTCTTTTACCTCTTGGTTTTTCAGTTTTCGCACCCATCAGTTTCTCTTCACATATTTTTCCCTTTTAAGTTTTCCCTCAGTAGCTTTCATTCTCATTTCGAATCTCTGGCTTGCATTTCTTGCTTTCCAGGTTTTTTGGAGCATTTCCTGCATTCTCTCTGCAGTTTCTGCGTGTTCACCCTACTCTTTAATCATAAATAGGTACCTCTTAAACATTTTCTTC
>NW_026899727.1:0-95266 GCF_033153095.1 Gastrolobium bilobum | reverse complement strand
CCCCACCAATGATGCCAGGATAGTGCTGAAGTTTATCAAGAAAAATATTTTCACTCGATTTGGAACCCCTAGAGCAATCATCAGCGATGGGGGTACACATTTCATAAACAGACAATTCCAACTGCTTCTGAAGAAATATGGAGTGCAACACAAAATTTCCACCCCTACGGGCAGGTGGAGGTGTCCAACAGGGAAATAAAAAGGATCCTGGAAAAGGTGGTGAACCCAGGTAGAAAGGATTGGTCCAACAAACTGGATGACCCCTTGTGGGCGTATCGAACAGCTTACCGAACACCTATTGGCTGCTCCCCCTACAAATTGGTATTCGGAAAGGCTTGCCATTTGCCTTTGGAACTCCAACACAAAGCATTCTGGGCGATCACTTTGCTGAACATGGACGCCAGAATGGCTGGGGAAAAGAGGTTGCTTCAATTGGTTGAATTGGAAGAATTCCGGAGTGAGGCATATGAAAACGCCAACCTCTACAAGGAGCAGGTGAAAAGGTGGCACGATAAAAAGTTGATCAAGAAGGAACTAGGAGTTGGGGATAAGGTGTTGTTATATCGATCTAGATTGAAATTGTTTCCTGGAAAGTTGAAATCAAGATGGGAAGGTCCTTATGAGATCACTGAAGCACTCCCCAATGGAGCATTTACCATTGCTCATGAGGCATCTGGAGCAACGTACAGAGTAAATAGACACAGACTAAAAAAATACAACAGGGGGATCAATGAGCATGAGGAGCTGACTTCTCATCTCACTGACCTAGTTGAAGTTTGAACAAGGCGCAACAAGTCAAGCTAGGACTATAAACGAAGCGCTACTGGGAGACAACCCATATTTATTTTTATGTTTATATTATTCATGTTTAAAGAAAAAAAAAAGGTTTTATTGTGCTAACCATGGCAGGAGGCTAGTTTTGGGGTTGCTTTTGAGCAACCTGATCCCAAAGATAGAAGACAGGGAGCAACCATTACTTATTTAGAATTTGATTCCTCTATTTGAGCCCAAATTTTAGTTGGGCTGCTCCTACTGGCCCCTTTTATCCAAGGGTCTGCAATGGGCTACACATAAAAAAAAAAAAAAAACAGCTCCATGATGTACTACCCACGTCGCAACTGTCACACCCATCCAATCAACAGAAGTAGGCAGCTGTCGCAACCCTCCAATCAACAGAAATGGCAATTTTCAAAAAGGAGTAACCGTCAGAGCAGAGAGAGCAGTTACTTTTCCCACACGCCTTAAAGCACAGCAGACACCCCACCTATCCACTACTCATCATAGCCCACGATCACCACTCCTTATCCACAAAGAGCATTTCAAACCCTATCATCCCTTCCTTCATTTCCTTATAAGTTAACATAGGGACCATCATCCCCTTTTCACACTCTATTCCCCTTCAAATTACAAAGACCAAACCTTTACTCCTCACTCCATCTCCCTGACTCAGAGCTTTACACTATGACGCGCCAGAAAACCATTATACCTGTTGCTGCCTTTTCTCGCAAGAGAACTCGAGGAGGGTAAAAGCTCAAAGTTGTCCAAACGACAAATGACCGTACGATCATGCCGGAAAGGGGCATCGTTCTCAACAGCTCCAAGCATGGAGAGATCAAACGATGGCTGGAAGAGGACATAGCAACACTGGACTGGGAACTGTTCGTCGAACCTCCTACAAGAGCTCGCACTGAGTTTGTAACTGCATTTTTAGAAGAGGTGAGAAAGGAAGAGCTTCCCAAGCTCATTATTAGTGGAGTAGAGGTGGACTTCTCCCCTGAGGAGATTAATGGAGCATACAACACAGCTTCAGTCCCCACTGATCAGGACGAGTTTGAAAAATATTGTGCTGGCCGAGGACATGAAGCCATAACTGGGGAAGTGCTTCAGGAAATAGGCTCAGAAGGAGAAACTTAGGGAGCCAAGGAGTCTGTCCTTAGGAGGTACCTCAAGTTTGAAGCAAAGGTATGGATGCATTTTATAAACTCCCGTCTGATTCCTGTGAGAAATGACTCCAGAATAAACTGGGAAAGAGCAGTGCTGGTTTTCTGCATCTTGACCAGGAAAAAGTTTGATGTTGGAAGAATAGTGTACAGACAATTGGTGGCGAATGCACCAAAGAACTCTCCATTCTTTTCCCCTGTCTCGTTACTGAAATGTGTAAAAGGGTTGGTCTGAAGCCCACTAGTCCGATTGAGGAAGAGACTATCCCAGAAGGATCGGACATTGACCAGTCCACACTAAGAAGAATCAGGGAAAACGAAGGAATGGAGAGTGAGAAAGAGGAAGAAAAAGAAGAGAAGGGAGAAGAGGAAGAAGAAGAAAGAATGGAGGTTCCGGGCAGTGCGAAAAGTGAAGAACCTGGAAGACTCAAAGAAGGGAGAAACTCTCCTTTAAGAGAGCTACTGCGAGCAAGGTAAGAAGACAGCTCTTGGTTGAAACAAATGACACGACTATGTGTCAAACTCTGTTCGGGCTCGGTGCAGACCTTCTAGCAGTTCAGGTGCAGGCCATAGAAGATACACTTGGAAAGGAGCTACAAGCTTTGAAAGAAGCCCACTTGCACACTGAAGCAGAGAAGAGAGGCCTGCAGAGAGAACTGGCCCAGATAAAAAATGTTGAACCGCTTCCGCAGAAAAGAAAGCTCGAGGAAGGGGAGGGATCTTCAAGCTTACAAAAGACGGTAAAGGATTTGGTAACAGCAGTGGACTCGCTGAAAAAGAAGATGGAAGAAAGAAAACAGGCCCATGAAGAAGACAAAACTGGCTGGAAGGAAGAAATTAATCCCCTAAAAGATGAGTTAATGAAGAACAAAGAAGAAGAAATTCAACTCTGGATGTACTTCAAGGCTCGTGATCAAGTCTTCGCCAGTAACTGGGGCAAAAAATTCAAAGGACAGACACAATATCCACCATTTCCAAACATCTTACCTCCAGAAGCAGTGACAAATGCTCCCCACAGAGGAGCAGACCAAGGAGCTGGGGAGCAATAAGGGTCACTACGGTGACCCCAGGTTCATTCGTTCTCTATTCTCTTAACTCGATTAAATCTTTTTGAACGAATGCCTGAATGTTTGAAGTGGAATATGTTTGATCAAACTGCTCCTAGATAACAACCTCTGCGGTGTACCAGGGATTAGCCACCTTGATTTGCTTGTTTTCCAAAAATGTTTTTTCTGTCAAGTTTACTGTCCTGAGTATCCTGATTTACCCGATTGCTCTTGCTGTTTAGGTTTCTGTCAAGCACCACTCAAGAATCTGATGCTCTATCATTTAGTGGACTCATGAAGTTTCTAAAAGGAAGGGACTTCAATTTATTTAAAGAACTTGCTCCATCATGGTTTAAAAAAAAAAAAAAAAGGGGGTCAGCTCCTCTGCTCTCAAATTGTGCCCAAAGGGCCCAAGACATCAAAAGTTAGGAGCAAGAGCCGCTCAAAGAGCACACTGTTGAAGGTCAGCCCTATGCAAAGACAAGGGTAGTTGACTTCCAGCCAAAAGACCTGAGAAAAAAGGGGGAAGGCCAACAAGCAAGAGAAGAAATTAAGTAAAGAGCTCATTCCTGAAGCAAATCGGTGAGAAACTGACTGAAAGAGTGGAAGAGGTCACACACACACTGAATAAAGCTGGTGAACCTTACAAGCCAGATGGGTGCTCCAATGAAGCAATGGATGAAGTCATGTCTAACTTTTCATCAATAGTCTAGAGGAGCATTAACCTAGCACAAGAAGGTTGTAAGTAGTGCGGGATTACTCGGGACGAGTAATGTTTAGTTTTAGGGTATTGATGGTCCTCAAAAGTTGAGGTCCATTAAGTATATATCACTCCACAAAATCTATGTTTTGGTCACAAATCACTCTCTTTAACCTTCTTTTTCCATGAAGAGTAATTATCTTGAAAAGTGGACCAGAGCAATTCTTGAAATGGGAATTAGAGTAGGCCTGGAGCAAATTGACATTATCTTTTTCACATATGATTATTGGGTTGATTTGTTTTGATCAGGAACCCTGAGACCTAATAGAAGGGCCCACACATTAAGGAAAAGAAGGAGGAATGCTACGCAGGAGAAAGCATAAAAGCCTGCTACAGTACAAAAGCAGTAAAAGGCAGCAATTAGGAGCCTCCACGTCATCTTGATGAAAGGGACGATGAGGATATGACAGAAGAACTCTATAAAAGGAAGAATCAACCTTCATGAGAAAGTAGATCGGGACACTATTCAAGGGCTTTCCATTTATTTTTCCTGATATTTTCCTTTTGTAATGCTCACTAGGAGCTAACTTCCTCTAAGTAGGTGAGGGTTCCATAGAAGTAATCCATTTTGTCTTAGGATAACTTTGTAAGGAACACATATTTTATGAATGAATTTTGAGCTGTTCTTTGGTTTAATATATTGATTTTGTGAAACCCTTTGGGCTGGAAACCTCATCCCGGGACCACTCGGTTGATGAAAATCTGACAAGGGCGTGCGGAGCAGTCTCAAGATCTTGGGGTAGTTCAGCCTGAAGAAAGGAGGGAGGAACACTTGGAATGAAGAGCACTACCATGTGAATCCATGCTCTTTTGAGAAGGCAACATGGTTTCCATGAATTTAACTCTAAGTTCAACGGAGTAGTGTGGAGAGTAAGGCCTTGCTCTTTTACTTACTTGTGGCAAAACGACGAAAGGAGCAGAATCCATTTTTAAAATATGCTACCAAGCAGGGTTAACCAAAGGGATGAAAATATGGAACCCGAAACACCTACTTAACTATTTCTAAACTCAATCTCACATCAAACTTTTGTTATAATTTTCTTCACGAAAACCAAATTGTGCTTATCTGTTGCTGCTTTTATAATCACTTCACTAATTTTTCTTGAGTTACTTCAATTTGATGCCTTGATATTCGATGACTATGCTAAGTTATTCACTGCTCTCATCTAGTTCAGAACGGTTAACACTGTTTAACTAGCTGGCTAGAGATTGCTCCTTGTGAAGCTTGGTTGAGAATAACTATTTTCCTTTCATTTTTCTAGAATTAAGTTTCCCTGAACGATTCTTTCTTCACAACTGCTCCCTGAGGACGATAAATTTGGGGCTAACAACACCCTGTATTGCTTGACACGTACGCTTTCGTATAGTTGAAGAGGGTTGCTCTCCGTCAGAGTAGATTGCTCCTGTTTGCAATCTCGATTATCACTCTGTATTATTGCTCCTTAAAAATATCCCTGAGCAGCTCTCGGTTCGACCAAGCACATACCATGTGTTACAGATATGAATATTATATCCCAACTACTCACCTAAGAATCTACTAAGAGATAGATTCATGAGTATCTTAACAACATTAAACAGTCAAAGTACACAAGATAAGGGTCACATCCCAACAGAAAGGGAGCTGAACCCTAATGCAATCTGGGGAGCGCAAAAGGCCCAGGCCTAGGAAGGTAATCCGTATAAATAAGAGCCTAAGGGGTACATACTTTTAACCTATTTACGAATACTGCCCACACTGTGCACGCACCCACCCCTTGGCTATAAGCCTATTGCTTGTGCGCAGTGATTGGGACATCGGCTATAAGTCTAGTATACACCTGATTATACAATATCTCTGAGCGCATACCTTATGGTATAGCAATACGGTCTATCCAGGGCTGAACATTGGCGCCGTCTGTGGGGAACGATAAATTTTGATTCTCATTCCACGATGACGAACACTCGTTCGACGTCCAGTACTGCCCAAATGCTGCCACACCAATCCCAGCCTCAGCCTTATGGTATGCCTCCACACCAACCTGCATTGGAACAGCTCCAATCAGCCGCGACCCTTGTGCTGGTAGAGGTCAGCGAGGTCGGCACTCAAGGACTGCCCTCCAGAACCCAGCCCAAGACGACGGTGGGCCCAGTGCGCCCACCTCCATATAATGAACAGCTCAGGGACATAACCACTGTGGCCATGAATGCGATCCTTCAAAGGATTCAGGAGATGGAGAACAGATTCCTGGCTCAACAAGGGTTGAATGCCCAGAGGATGGAGGCGGTGGAGGCTGAGCTGCGAAATCAAAACCTTGCAGGACGAGCTGGAGAAGCAGGCCGAGCTGGAAGCGCAGGCCAGGCCAGTGGGCCACAATATCAAAATGCAGCCACGGCAGAAGGAAATATGCAGAATCCCCACCACGACAACCACCAGGAGGGCGGAGGACCAGTCAACAACCAAGGAGATAATTATCTCCTTGATGAGAAGGCTAACGATAGCCTATTCACTGAAAGGCTCATGAACTTGGCAATACCGCCGAGATTCAAGAGTGCCAAGAAAACACCGTACGACGGAAGTCAAGACCCAGAGGCCCATTTAGAGGCCTTCAAGACCAAGATGTTGTTCAATGGGATAACTGGACCTATTAAGGCCAGAATCTTCGCGACGACATTGACAGGTCAGGCAATGGCTTGGATAACCAGGCTTTCCAGGATCTCGATTGACTCGTTCGAGGACCTAGCCCGAACTTTTCGCCTGAATTTCGTAACAAGCAAGGCGCACCCAATGCCGGCCTACGCTTTGGGAAGAATCCGGCAAAAGGAGAACGAATCATTGAGGAAATACCTCGATAGGTTTAAAGATGCCGCCCTCAAGGTTCGGAATTTAACTGAGCCAGTACACCTGCATCTGATCATCTCGGGACTAGATGGCGATTCTCCACTTGCGAAGTCAATCTATAAGAACCCGGTCAATGAACTGGAGGAGTTTCGACGAAGGTTGGACAAATACATTGACGTCGAGGACATGCTGAAGGCTTATGAGGAATCCAGAGGTCGAAGCCGAATTGCAAGAGTCCAAGCAAGAAAAACAATGACCCGGACACTCCTTCTTCGTACAACGTGATCATTGGCCGACCTACAATTCATGACTGGGACATGTTACTCTCCACCAAGCATCGAGCACTGAAGATGCCGAGGGCAAAGAACGAGGTCATCACCATAAGGAGAGATCAAAAAGAATCCAGGGAGTGCTACTATGAAACTCTGAAATTCAATCGCGGAGGTCCATCATCTCCTCCATTGCTAACAAGTGGAGGTAAAACCCCCGCCAGAGACCAGTCGGTATTCCCATGCGGAAACGAGGTAAACTTGGTGGAATTGAATATGAGGGAGGAGCTCCAAGCACCTCGTCCAGAACCCTAAGGAGAACTGGAAAATGTCAATATTGGGAAGGATGATAAAGGTCACACCAACGTAGGAAAGGGCTTGGAGGCCAAGTTCAAAAAGGAGTTGGTCACTTTCCTGAATGAAAACTTCGACATGTTTGCATGGAAGGCTTCGGAGATCCCTGGAATAGACCCAACCTTCTGCTGTCACAAGCTCTCTGTGTACCCCGGATCGAAGCTAGTATCCCAAAAGAAGAGGAAGATAGGATTTGACCGACGTCAGGCTTTGAACGAACATGTGGACGAGCTATTGGAAGCCGGTTTCATCAGGGAAATACAGTACACCACTTGGTTGTCCAACGTTGTGATGGTAAAAAAGCCGAGTGGGAAGTGGAGAATTTGCGTGGACTACACCAACCTCAATAAGGTCTGCCCTAAGGACTCGTATCTGATGCCAAACATTGACCAGCTAGTTGATAGTTCATCAAGATTTCAGCTAATATCATTTATGGACATATACTCTGGGTATAATCAAATCTCATTACACCCAGCTGACCACGAGAAGACTGAATTCATCTCCGTTAAAGGAATCTTTTGCTACAACGTCATGCCTTTCGGCCTCAAAAATGCCGGGGCGACCTACCAAAGGATAATGAACCGTGTCTTCCAAAACCAAATTGGAAGGAACCTGGAGGTGTACATAGACGACATGATCGTCAAATCAGTGCACATAACTGCACATATAGCCGACCTCAGAGAAACATTTGAGCAAATGAGAGCTCGAAAGATCAGATTGAACTCAGCCAAATGCGCTTTCGGAGTACTAGCGGGAAAATTTTTGGGCTTCATGCTCACTAATCGGGGAATTGAGGTCAACCCCGACAAATGCAAGGCCATCCTCGAGATGAAGCAACCGGAAAACAAGAAAGAGATTCAACAACTCACAGGTCGCCTTGCGGCCTTAACCAGGTTCTTGCCTAAGTCGGTAGAAAAGGCCTTGCCTTTCTTTATGCTCTTGAAAAAGGAGGCGGAGTTCGGATGGGGAGAAGACTACAAAACTGCCTTCGAAGAAATCAAGAGGTGCTTAGCCACCCCACCCGTGCTGTTGAAGCCAGAGCCCAGAGAAACACTGATCTTATACCTTTCCGTGGGTGAAGAAGCCATTAGCGCCGCTCTGGTAAGGGAGGCTGACAAATCACAACAGCCGATCTACTTCGTAGATCGGAAACTACAAGGACCTGAACTCCGATACCATAAGCTTAAAAAGGTGGCGTTCGCTTTGCTTACCACAACAAGGAGGCTCCGACCTTACTTCCAAGGGCACTGAATAGTCGTGAGAACCAACCAGCCCATCAGAAGAATGTTGCATAAGCCGGATCTAGCTGGGAGGATGATCAATTGGGTCGTCGAGCTCTTTGAGTTCGACATATCATATGAACCCCGGCAGACAATCAAGTCTCAGGCACTAGCTGACTTCGTCTTGGAGTTGACCCCGACCAATGAAAAGGGAAAAGGAGATGAAGATCTCTGGACAATATATGTCGACAGATCCTCAAACTCCAAAGGGAGTGGAGCTGGGGTAATAATTAAAAGCCCGAAGGGAGTATCCATTGAACACTCCCTTCACCTGGCATTCCCGACCTCGAACAACCAAGCCGAATATGAGTCTTTCATCACAGGAATTGTACAGGCAAAAGAGCACGGAGCAAAAACGATAAAAATTCTCAGTGACTCACAGCTAGTAACTTCACAAGTTGAAGGAAAATATCAAGCTAAGGGGTCCCTCATAATGAAGTATCTCCAGCAAGTCAAGGAGTTGTTAGCCGAGTTAGAAGAGGCGATAGTCCAGTACATACCTCGAAATGAAAATAGTAGGGCAGATATCTTGTCAAAGCTCGCCAGCTCGAAGGGATCAGGAAATCATCGTACTGTAATACAACAAAGCATTCCAGAGCCGACCTGCGTCATGGTGATAACCGAGACTGAGGACTGGAGAAGGCCAATAGTGGCCTACTGGTGCTATCCGGCATGTATACCGTTTCGCATAAGTAGTAAAGTAGTAAGAAAGATCGTCTCCTCAGGGATTGAAAACCAAGTACTAAAATAATCAGTCACTTTAAGTTGAAAAACTTGATCTCTTGATGGGAAAATTAAATTGAATCTTAGTAACCATAAAAGTAAAGACTTATTTTTGAGTTTTTGTATTTTCAAGAATGAAAAGAAGAATAATAATGGAGTTGGTTTTGAAAATATGAGAAAGAATTGCAGTTAGGGAACACTCTCCCTATGATCCCCACTTATTACTTTGGATTGATACAAAATACTTATTTATATAATTTCTCAGATAATTATGATCTCAATATATTAATAGTTAAATCTCAATCCCTTGGTAACTTAACCCTTTAACCTCACTTAGAATCATAATCCCTTAGTAACCCCTCATGAGAATTAAGCAATGAACACAATAATTCTAACATCTGCAATTAAATATACATCTATCTCTAGTATGCATACCAATAGTTATCTTATCTCCTTTCAAGATCAGAAACCCCAATATTCCTATTTAAGGTTCTAACCCTCAAATTATTTTCAACTATCAAATTGATCAGGTTTAATAAAGAAAATATCAAATACGCACAAGGTAAGATAAAGAAATTTATATAAACGAGTAAAATAATTTAAATCAATCCGTCATAACAAGGGTTCACATAGGGTTTGTGACCCTAACTACAATAAAAGAACTTAGCCAGACATAGTCATATCTGACATAAACAAATATTCAAAAGAAAGCATAAAAACTATAATTACTGGAAAGAATGGAGAAGAATTCTTGATCTTCAGTCACCTACTGCTTGCTCCGAGTTGTAAATTGGTCTCTTGGTTGTGCTCCCAAGCTCCTTATTTATAACCACAGGAATTGAGCCCATCATCTAATCGTCCTTTGAGTCCATCCAAGATTTGTATTTGATTTAAACTTTATTTCCTTTTTCATGTAAAAATCTTGGAGATTTGATTGATAAATTAGAATTTCAAATCTTTATTGTATCTTGATTCAATCTTCTCACAAATCATCTAGATTTGTTTCCGCTTTAATTCCATATCTTTTTCGCATCTCTTTGTAATCTTATCTCTAATTTGGAAAGAGATCTAATTGTTGAATATCCACACTTTATTTTTAAATCTTTTCCTTTTCCAAAATTGCCCCGTTGCAAAACACGGGATCTGAGAATTCGCAAACTGACGCTCTCAGCGTCAAATTCACGCTTCAAGCGTGAATGCTTCTGTCTGAAAAATTCCTTCCACGCTTCCAGCGTGAGATCCACGCTTTGAGCGTGGATTTTGATTTTGAAAAATCCTCATTTTGCTCCAGTTTGTTTGCTTTTTCCTACAAAATTAGCATAAAATCAGTATTCAATCCTTGATTAAGATTTTGACAAATTAACAGTGATTCTTGCTCTTTTTCTCAAGATTTCATCAACATTCTTTCTCTTTTTTGGCTCAGATTTCCTTATATGCTAAGCGCATATCACCTACTTGGAAAAAGGAGTCCTGCCTGACGAGGCCCAAGAGGCCAGAAAGCTAGTAAAAAACTCAGCTTGCTTCACCATAGTAGAAGGGCAGCTCTACAAGAAGGGCTTCTATACCCCCATGCTGAAATGCCTGAATAAAAATGAAGCTGAATACGCGCTGGGCGAGATCCATGAAGGCATAAATGGACATCACATGAGAGGAAAAGCTCTAGCCAAGAAGGCACTTAGGGTAGGATACTACTGGCCTACTATGGAGGCAGACTCAAAGGAGCACGTCAAAAGGTGCGAACAGTGTCAGAAACACGTACTCATCCTTCGTGAACCTCCTGAAGAGCTGCAAACTATCACGACGCCATGGCCATTCTTCAAATGGGGGATGGACCTGTTGGGACCGTTCACTGCGGCTGAAGGATAGCTCAAGTGATTGATAGTGGCAGTTGACTACTTCACCAAATAGATTGAGGCTGAACCCCTCACCACCATAACCTCGGCCAGGATTTAGAGATTCTTTGAAAGAAACCTGATTAGCCGATTCAGAATTCCTGCCGAGATCATTACAGTCAATGGACGCAATTCGCTGATAAGAAGTTCCAAGAATTAATGGCCGAGTTCAAAATCACACACCGGTTCGCATCAGTGGAGCATCCTCAGACAAATGGACAAGCCGAGTCAGCTAACAAGGTGATCATCAACGGGCTCAAGAAAAGGTTGTTCGATGCCAAGGGAAATTGGGTGCAACAACTACACCTCGTCTTGTTGGGTTACAGAACAAGTGCCCAATCTGCCACAGAGGAAACTCCTTTCAAACTGACATATGGGTGTGAAGTTATGATTCCAGTAGAGATCGGCAAACCGTCCTGGAGGAGGGTACAGAGATTACAAGGAACTGAAAGTCAAAACAGCGAAACACTCACTGTAGAACTCGACCTACTAGATGAAAACAGGGAGAACGCCAGATATAAGAATATGATGGAAAAACGTCTGGTGACTGCAAGATTCAATAAGAAGGTCAGACCTCGGTCATTTGAAAACAATGACTTGGTGCTGAGGAGAGAGGACATCGGCAATAAGAATGCCAGAGATGGAAAGCTCATCGCAAACTGGGAAGGCCCTTACAAAGTTAAGGAAAACTTGGGAAAAGGAGCCTATACCTTGGAAACTATCTCCAAGAAGCTAGTGAAGAGAACTTGGAACGCGGACAAGCTGAAGGTCTACTATAGCTAGGCCTAAAGTTCGACTTTCGAGATAATAAGTAGATAGATTTATTTCTATGCAAATAAGACGAGCTCTTAAGCTCAGTCAGCAGATAGATTTATTTCTAAGCAAATGAGACGAGCAGTGACCTCAATCTTATTATCAATGCATATCAATTTCTATTCAAGCAATTAAAGCCTTAGAGCTTAACGATCAAACAAAGGAATGACAATTTTGTTGACGAACAAAAAACTATCCTAGATTGATCAGAGAAAACTCGGCAAATCGTAAGTCGAAGCTTAACAAAACGAGATCGAAATTGAACCTCGAATATGCAAATTAAAGGGAAGTAAAGCAACGATATCGAAAAATCAAATTTAAAGCATAAGTTTTAAAACCGACCCAAAGCGGCAAATATATTCAGACGAAATCAAAAAAGGGCTCAAAAGCCCCATAACAAAAATACATAATGAAAGTTGGCATTCTGACCCCTTCATTCCATAGCACGTGGAGAAATGGCTTCACGAACCCCGGCTTCGGTCTCCTCCTCATCAGCAGAGTCGGAACCCGGAGTCCCAAGAACAATGGCGCCATCTTTCACGTCATATGCAACATCCATGCCATCAGTAATAAGGCCAGGGTTCAGAACCTGGGCTTGAGAAATTGCATTGTCAAAAACATGGATGGCGGCATTCACGACCACAGCTTTAGCCTCGTCAAAGTCGACTTGCAGTTTTTGGATATGAGCATCCTTATCAGCCATAGACTTTGAGAAGGTCTCCTTCTCAGCACTCAAGTCGTCCGCCTTAATAGTGGCTAACTCCAAAGCTTTCTTCGCCTCGTCAAGCTCGGTGGACAACTCTCGGACCCTCGTCTCCAACTCGGACTTAGACTTATTGAGCTCTTCATGCTTCCTCGAAAGTTCTTCCACCATGATAGTGAAGGATGAGTTAGAAGCAGCAGATAGGTCGAGCAGTTGATGGAGGTCCTAGAAGGATTAGAGCAAAGAGGACGCCTTCAATGAGTCCTCCTCCAAGTGGGCTATCAGGGACCTTAGGTCAGAAGTCAGAGTGGAGCTGCCCATAAGCTGCGGAGGAGGTCTCAGAGAGGCCCGAAGTCGGTCTGTAACTCCAACCTTCCACAATTCCCCGGGCTCCAGAACTATTATGTCCCCATGAGCAGCTACCGAAGGCGGAGGGAGTGGAGAAGAGGGAGAAGTTGGAAGATCAACCATGACGACCTCAGCACCCGTCGAGCTGCCACCGGGTATAGAGTCAAGCCGCCTCTTCTTTGAGACCTCCAACTCAAGGGAGGCAACCTCTTTCGCTTTTCCCTTTGAGGACTTCTTGAGCTTGGGCAGAAACTTCTTGTACTCGGCGCTGGTCATACTGACTGCAAAAGAGGAGCAAAGGTCAGGATACAGGTTGTAAATTATGAGAAAGTTAAGCCATAAAAATAAACCACATACCGAGATCACAAAGGGCATCTTCCCCAAACTTATCTACAATCCGACTTAGATCGATAATGCCAAATTCATCGACATATTCAATCAGAACGGAGACCGCCAACCTTTCCGAACTGGAAAGAGCCGCTACGGGGGTAGCATAGTCCTTGGGACGCCTTCGATAATGCTTTTGCGTCCAATACAATTCAAACCGAGATGATAAATCCCCATCGTCCAGCCATTCATCGGCGAGCCAGGGAAGGGAGTCAGAATGAGATGCCACCTTAAAATAGGCATCCTTGAAGCCTTTGAAGGATTGAGAGTAAGAAATAAAAATATCCTACTTGGAGTACCTCGAAGGGTTACCCACCTTTTCCTTTCCTTAGCCTCGGCACCAGTCCGGGCAGTGTATACATCAAATAAAAAGAAGAAGAGAGAAACTGTGCAAGGCAGACAAAGGTAGGCACACACTTGCTCAAAACCCCAAATAAAAGCCCACGAATTCGGATGGAGCTGCGAGGTTGCAATCCTAAGTTGGTGGATCACAACCATTTGAAAGTCTGTGAGAGGAAACTGAATCCCCAACTTTGTAATGAGATCCCGGTAGAAATAAAAGAAATGAGGCTCGTCCAATATAGGACCCGAGCACACTAGATAATCGCCTGCTGGAAGAAGATCAACCCCGCCGGGGTCTCCAACTGGTAGTTGGGCTACATCGGTGGGAAACATCGTAGATCGCATTTGTAGGACCTCGAGAAGAACCCAATCTTGAACGTCAGATCCCTCCATGATTACGGCCCTGGAATACGAAGGATGAGGATCAGTGCACAAATCAACCAAATCCGACCTCCGACTTCCGAAGTCCGATGGAAACGAACATGAACTCCAAGAAAAAGGAATGGAGCTATCAAAACTACTGACTAGATCAACAAATGGCATCCGACTTGAAGTCGAATCACCAAAATAACAAGCAGAGGGATTCGACTCTGAAAACCCAATTCGGATGAAGAAAGGCTGGAGGAACTATCATCCAGCCCAAGGGGAGGGATTTGATCTAATACGGACCTCAGACCTGGGATTACCTGAGATGACGACAAAATGTAGGATAAAGGGACCGGATCAGGAGAAGAGCTCAACTCCCGAGCTGAAGGGCTCGGGACCAAAGGAGGACCGTCCATACCAAAATTGAGTTGAGTTTGACGCCCCCTCCTCTCCGACATCGCCCTCTCCTAACACGACCATCCCGGGAATGCAGGCGACCTCCTCGAGGACCGCAGAGGAGTTGTTGAAGCTTCTCCTCCTCGATATATTCCTTACCATAAAAGCAGTACTGAACTGCCCGAGGCAACTGCTTCACTACCTCCTCACTCTCCTCACCACCTCGGCCAAAAGCCAGACCAGAAGAGGAACCAGGGGCACTCATCAGTAAACCCAAAAACAGAGAGCCCCCAAATAAAATGGATGAAAAGAACGCAAGTTCAATAAAAAGCAAAATGCTACACTCTAGAATCTCAAGACTATATAGCCAAACAAACAGCAAAGCATGCACCAGGCAAAAGCTTGAGGCGATGGAGTAAATGAAGAAAATAAACGAAAGAAGAAAGATACCTGGTCAAAAGGAAATGAAGAGAAGGCTCGTGAACTTAGAACCTAGAAACCTTCGATAGTTCAAACCAAAGACAACAGCAGGGAAGTAGAAAACTCGAAGAGGCACACCAGAGGAAATACTGAGAAAAAGCTCGAAATGAAGGGAAACTTGTGAATAATGGGAGAAGGGATATTTTAAGTGTAAAAACACTCTAGGCGCGAAGACGAAAAGACTACAAACGGTTAAGAATCCAGGGTTAAAAGGGGAATATCACCGGACACCCAGTAAATGCAAACAATCATCACCTACTCGGGTACAGAGCTGCTCACTGCCCGCAAGTCACGAACCTCCAATGGGCATAAGACAGGTGGAATTCGTAACCGTCACAAGCAAGCCAAAAGTCACATTGATATGACTGGGGTCAGGAGTAATCTCATTCCTCAGCGTGAGAACCGAGGTCCACACCAGGACCTAACATGACAATAGGAACTGCCAAAGGCAGTGAAAAATTCTAAAATCACCCATGTCGGACCTCAGAGCCACGCCACATCGGCCGACTTGAAGAAAGAAGGAGCACCTCGGCACAAGCAAGTCGAGGTAACCAATGAACACCCCGGCATTCCGAGCTTCGGGATACCGAGCTGGGGGGGCAACTGTTACAGATATGAATATCATATCCCAACTACTCACCTAATAATCTACTAAAAGATAGATTCATGAGTATTTCAACAACATTAAACAGTCAAAGTACACAAGATAAGGGTCACATCCCAACAGAAAGGGAGCTGAACCCTAATGCAATATGGGGAGCTCAAAAGGCCTAGGCCTAGGAAGGTAATCCTTATAAATAAGAGCCTAAGGATCCCAGGTACATACTTTTTAACCTATTTACGAATACTGCCCACACTGTGCACACACCCACCCCTTGGCTATACTGCCAAACTGTGCACACACACACCCCTTTGGGTTATTTCTTCATATTAAACAAGTAGCGGTTCATGTTAGGGGCATTCCTTTATCTTTATTCAAGCAAATATGTACACAATTATCTAGAAGAAATTTGATTATTTCGTAAGTTATTAAGACACCTTTTGCAAATGCTAACTTAGCGAATAGCAAGGAATTGGCTTTTGTGCTTTTCTTTGCTATTTTTTTAATCCATATGAATGATACTAATCCCTTTCACAATTTAAAGTGTGAATGTTTTTTTTATTGGCCCAAGTTTATATATATATTTCCATTGTGTTGAAACAATTATTGCACAAAATTTCACAATTTCCTATTATTATTATTAATCTTAAATATAATAAGTTTTGGTCTTATTTCTTTTATAAATTCAAATTATTGTTATATAAATATACAATAGGTAAAAAGCATCTACCAAAGATTATTGATTTTTTTATATACGATTAAATTATTTTTTAACATGTTATATAAATACTAATTAATCATAAAAAAATATAAGTGTTAGTAAAATACATTCTTATCAGTGAGAACTGAGAAGGGAGCGAAAGAAATAATAATTCCTCATTATGAATTAATCTGATGAAAATACAAGAAACTACCTACATATATAGACCATAAGCAGCGGTCGTGAATACACTACAATATACATTGCAAATGTACTAGAAATTTAACAAACTAACTACTCATCGTTACACTAGAAAACTACTCTACAACCAACTTAAGATAAATAACTAACTAGCTAAGACTTTCAATGGCGAGCTGATACTTAATTCTTATAGTATAATAGCCCCCCTCAAGTTGGGATAAGTTGGGAGCTGGATATCCAACAATCCCAACTTGCCAACACGAAATGTGAAGAGACTTGGGTGAAGTTATTTGGTGAACATGTATGCAACTTTAGTAGTAGAAGAAACAAGAAGCAAGCGAATTAACCCCTTGTAAATCTTTTCACGAATAAGATGACAATCGATCTCACTATATTTGGATATTTCGTGAAAAGTGGTATTATCTTCTAAGTACACAACACTCTTATTGTCACAATAAACACAAATGGATTGTGATGAAGGAAGTCGAAGATCATTAAGAAGAAAGGAAAGCCATTGTAATTAACAAGTGACCGTAGTAAGGGAACGATACTTGGACTTGAAGAAAGAATGAAAGACTGTTGTTTGTTTCTTAGACTTCCATGTAATAAGAGAAGTTTCATGGAACACGCAGTAATAGGAAATGGAGCATCGAGTATCAACACATCAGGCCCAATTAGCATTTGAAAAACTATAGGGATTCAAATCATTTTTGGCCGGGAAGAACAAACCCTTACCAGGAGAACCTTTCAAGTGTCAAAGAACATATTGAATAGCTTGCATGTGAGCCTCCATGGGTGCTTGCACAAACTGAGTAATTTTGGGACAAAGTTAAGAGATAGGATATTGTTACTATCAATGTCACAACCAATTTCGTTCACCGTTAGATCAATTATATGGATCTAACCTTTCTGATTTAACTTTCTAAAAGCCTTCTTTCTTCTCCCTATATTTAATATTTTATATTTATTCCACCTTTGTATGATTATGATTCTCAATATTTAATGCTTTCACATTAAATATAGGGAATCATAACCATACAAAGGTGGAAATGAATATAATGGTTAGATCAACATAATCGATCTAATAGTGAAATAAATTGATAGTGATATTGGTAGTAACACTAATTGATAGTAACAATATCTTATCCTCAAATCGGCGAGGGTTTAAGTGACTTTATGTTAATAATATAGCACGTTTCTTGAACATACTTTAGTGTTTTGAAAAGCTTAAAATAATACCTATAACTTTCATGAGAAGTATAAATCTTATTTCAATGTTAAAAGGTTGTAAATTGAGCCTTAAGTTTGTAGGGCAATGTTGTTGTGAAATCCTGACTTGCTTCGGGAATCAAGCCATATCTGGAGTTACATATATTGGATTTAGATGCTATTAAGTGTTTTGAAAAGCTAATACTCTAAGCTAAAACTTTCGAGCGAGGTTGAAACCAAACTCTAATGTTGGAGTAGCTTAAATCATGCATGAAGTTAAGATAATGGTGCTGTCATATTGACTAGGCAAAAATATATTATAGTAAAATTGGCATAACTTGAGTTACCGAGCTTCAAATTAAGTGAGGCTTGAACCTATATAAAGCCAACTCAAATTCCTATAATCTTGTAAAATATTAGAATTTATGGCAACTCGATGTAATACCAATTTTGAAAATGGTATGGCTGCTATGTGTGAATAATATGCATCCAAGTATTTTTATGACAATATAATTAAAGAAATTGTGTAAAAACTCATTAGATTTTGATATGTTTAATTCAGTTATGTTATGTTTTGGTATTTTGAACACCCAATTTTGTACCAAATATTTAAAAATGACAAAAAAAAAAATAAAAAAAATAAAATAAAAAAGAGGGCTACTCATTTTTTAGACCATAACACTGTTTCGGGTAGCATTTTTTGCAGAGCTATTTCTCTCAATTGAACCGTTGGATCATCCTCAAATTTGGTCAGCATATTCCTCTCATATGATACTTCAATCTGACTGAACCAATTTTCAAGCTAAGCCCTCTAGTGTGAGATATGGTTGTCAAAAAATGGTTGTCCACATTGAAAAAAAATAAATTTCATAAGAAGTCCCATTTTGCCCACTCCTCATTCCTTCTTCCTCCCTTCCCTCTATATAAAGAGCTTATTCCCCTTCCTTTCAACTCACACACCCTTTGGAGAGAACCAAAGAAAAAAACACAAAAAGACTCTTCCAAGAGTTAAAAAGACACTTGGGCTTTGTATTAAAGCTTGTCTCATAGTAATATTTTTAAAAAACTTGGGCTTGGGATTAAAACCAAGCTAGTGTAAAAGTTAAAATTTCGTTTTTGAGTAGAATTAGGGGAATTTGTTAATTTGACCGTGACGACTTGTTAATTTATTTATCTGTGAGGATTAATTTAGCCGTGACGGCTTGTTAACTTCATAGTACATTTTTGGGGCATCAAGCTTGTTGAGTTGAGGCTGTTCTCCACAACTTGGCTCGGTACTCCAAGATTTGTCGTCTTTAAGGTAAGTCTACTTACCTTCTCCTTTAATTAATAATTATTAATTTTGTATGCTTTTTCATACTCTTTATTTGCTTTATTAGTTTATAATTACTTTTTTTAGGCTCTTTATCTGTTTTTTTAAATTTATAATTGGCTATTTTTGCATGCTTTTTTTATGCTCTTTATCTGTTTTATTAGAAATTTTTTTATAATTGTTTATTACTTTTGTATGTTCTTTATTTGTTTTATTAGAATTTTCTTATGTAGTTTAGAAACTTAATTAGGGATTAATTTTGCCATGACGGCTTGTTAATCTCATAGTTTTTTTAATCATTTTAGCTGTGACAGCTTGGTGACCCAAGCCAGTTTTAAATTATTATTTTGTATTAATTTATTTATTTTTCCTAATTAAGGATTAATTTAGTTGTGATAGTTTGTTAATCTTGTAGTATTTTTCGGGTTATTTTAGTTGTGACAACTTGGTAATCCGAAACCTTTAATATAATTTCTTTAAAATTATTTTCAAAAATTAAAACCAACCAGGAGACAAATAAATTTTAAGAACGACGTAGCTTTGAATTACTAACTGCACCTGAGGATACGTCGGAGCATAACTCTTTTCGTCAAGCTAAAATAAATTTTAATAAATTATTTCTTTTCTTAATCAAATTTATATTTTATGGGGAAAAGAAAATATTTTTAAAAGCTATTAATAATTCGCACAATTAATTTAAGGTAACTGTTTTAAAACAGATGTGTCAAGGGTGCAGTGGGATTAAGTTTTCACCCTTCCTTGCGCATAATTAGACTCCCGAACCTTTGATCTATAATTTTATAGACCGGTTTGCAATAAAGGGTTTTCCAATTTTTCCAAAGTAAATAAAATCGGTGGCGACTCTATTATTTTAATTTTTAAATTCGGGTTGTTACAGATGGTGACTCCACTGGGGATTTTAGAAAGTCAAGCCTATTTTAATTAATTGTGCAAATTCATAGTAGTTTTATATATTTTCTTTACTTCCTTTTAGTTAGTTATTTTGCTTCATTTTTTTTCTCTCTTTTTATTTGCTTTTTATTATTTTATTGTTATTGTTTCTTATATTTTGATATATATGTGAAAGATGTGATGATTGGCTCCAACTTTAGAATGAGTTTTTTTTGTGTTATTATATGCTTGATCTCAATTGTTTGGTTGATTGGGTTACACACAATAACTACACATTCATCACACACGTATGAGTGGGGCCCTATACCCGGGTCTGAGTGCAACTTAAGATAAGAGAGAGATTGTGTAGTGGTAGTTATTTTGGAGTGTGACTCTTTCGTAATTATAGTCATTTTGGATGTACATCCTGTTTGGCTATTTTTTTTAGAAATGAGATATTAACTCTAGTGGCCAAAATACTTAGAGTCATTGAACCACCAAATGAAAGTATTCATCGTATAGAATGACTTATTGACCATCCAATATTAATCAATTCAAGACAAAAAAGGGGCATATTTCCTTCCTAACTCCTTATTTTCATTCTTGCACATGGCATATTGATGTATATATCCATATTTTACAAAATCAACATTCTTGAAACATTTGTCTTTCATCTATTCGTACATTTTGTGAAACAAAACATGCTAGGCAATGCATTCCCTTCATATTTCTGAAAAAAAAAAACACAAAACAAAATGAATGATAGTAATGTTTTTTTGGCAAATTCAGTTTGGTCAAGGAAAAACTATACCAATCAAATCTAAGTTCTCTACATCAAATCTCGGATCATAATGGAGGCAAACAATCAAGAGGGGAGAGATATGTTCAAAGAAGTAGAAGAAATAAGAGAGAGATTGAATAATATGGAAGAAACATTGAAAGGCATAAAAAAGTTCCTCAATTTGCTAATGATCTAACCTATTGGGGAAGGGAATGCTAACAATGAGGCACATATTCACGCATTGACATGGTTCAACTCAGGGATTAATTCTGCCTTAGTTCAGAAAGACAAGAAGAAGGAAGTCTGGATAGAGAAAATTGAGGAAAAGATTAAAGCCATCCAAGGGGCATGTTCTTATGGATCTCTTGGGGTAGAAGAGTTATGCTTCCAAATGGATGTTGTTATTCCTAAAGACTTTGTTGTCCTGAATATTGCCAAATACAACGGGGATACCAATTCGCTTCTTCATTTGAAAACCTATTGCACCAAAATGACAATATGGTCCAAGGACGAGAGGTTTCTTGTTGGCTTCTTCCATGAGAGTTTGACTAGTCCAGCCCTAGAATGGTATATTCAACTAGATCATTCTAAGATATCTTGCTGGAAAGATTTGGCAGACATGTTTATGAATCAATATCGTTTCAACTTGGATACTGCTCCAACTCGAGAACAGTTAAGAGCCCTGTAAATCGAGAATGAGGAAACTTTCAAGCAATATGCCCAAAGATGGAGGACTCTCGCAGCACAAGTCCGACCGCCATTGATATTATCAGAAATGTGTTCTACTTCATCGGGACTTTGGGGCCTCTCCATGTTGAGTCAATGGCTGGCGTTGTATACCAAGACTTTGCTGACCTTATAGTTGCCGGAGAAAGGATTGAAATTTTGGCTAAATCTAGAAAACTATCCATAGAGAGTACAACCGATCCAACGAATGAGAGCATTTGAATTTGATGCAATCAATGAGGATGAAAAGAAAAGAAATGAGCCCAAAAAGATGAGTGCGCTACTAAATCATCACGACTTAATTCCAAACAATTGTCATATGAACGATACATTTGAAGTAGCATTTGCAGGTATCAGAAAAGCATCTTAAGGATTGGTAGCAAATTCTCCCGCACATCTTATGAGCAGTACCATTCTTTATGGTCAACATTATAGACATTTGTCTAGACCAATCAATATTGACAATAACAAGAGATTTCAAAAAAAAATGATGAAAAAAGAGAAAAATGAATAATAGAAAAGAAAAAAAAAGAGAAAACAAAGAAGCTTGCTAGATCAAATTTCCAAATGAATGGTCTAAGCAAAAATTAGGGCAAAAAGAAAAAAAAACTTGTTAGGCTGCAAACCCAAAAATGAGGCTTAAGCAAAATTCGGATAAAATAGACATGTGTATTCTCAAAAAAAAAAAAATATCGGCTTGGAATTCATTGAAGAAGACCCTAGGGTAAAACTTCATTTCAATGCTACACTAGGGCAAAATATGTGATAAAGAAGGTGACAACATTGGTTGGATCGTCAAGTAGTCACACAAAATTAATTCGGAGAAAATTTAAGAACTAATACTGGGGCAAATTTTTGTGTTTCTCTCATAATATTTCTTCTACTATTCCCTTTCCTCTTTCATAATTCCTATCATTTTCTTTCTCCTACCTTGTAATTTCAACTTTCATGTCAAATACATTCAATTTCTTTGTGTTGCCCATGAATATTCATAAAGTTTTGCCTCGAGCAAATAAATTTATGTTTTGTCTCAAGCAAATAAATTTATGTTCAAGAGTACCACTTAACATTTGTTTATGGTAGTAATCCTTCGGTTTTTGGGTTGAATCAAAAAAAAATCAAGGCAGCAAAAAAAGAGAAAAAAGGAAAAAAGCCTGTTAGGCTGAAAACCCAAAAGGGCAGCCTAAGCAAAAGTTAGGGCATAAAAAAAAATTTAGTCCACCTTAGTTATGTACTGGACAATTCACGTTCATGTTTTAACCTATGGAAGATGAGATAAAGCTTGTGGTCACTTTAGTCATTAAAACTGGGGAAAATTCAGGATTCATGTGAGACATCAAGGATATTCTTAATGAACAAAAAGGGAAAAAGAAGAATGAGAAGAAAATAAAAGTAGGGAAGTAAAGCAAATCTAGAGATGAAAAAAGAGAGAAATAAGAGACATGAAAAAAAAAGAGATAAATTGGGTCCAATGATTATGGTGTAAACAAAAGTTTGATTGGTCAGAGATTTTTCAAGTGGCCATTTCGCATGAGTCTTTTCTTAAACAAAAAAGATTTGAGTTCAATAACTCCAGTGCTAATAAAAAAATTTACTTGAAAAATATATATTTTTTCCATCATTCTTAAGCATTGTCCTTGTCATTCATTCTCAAGCATTGTGGACTATTGCATGCAATCATTTCAATTTAATTCCTAGGTTCATATGCCATACAATTTACATTTCCTATCTGTTTGTCAACTCATATCCAGTTCGTTACAAATATTTACTTGTTTATCTTTTTGTCAATCCATATCCAGTTGGTTAGTGTTAGCACCTATTTTGTCCAATATTTTGTGGTTGATAACCAAACTGTCAATACTATTTTTTGTCTTTCTTTATTTTATTTGTATTTTAATTAATTTATTTTTTTTTTAAATAAAAAATAAAAATGCATCGAAGCTTTGTTCATTGTCTAATTGTCACTGATCTCACTTCAACTTACCCATCTCACTTCAACTGAGAAAACTCACTCTATGTAACAAGGCACCTCTAAGGTACACATAAAATGCTCCTTTGTATATATAAAACTGTCACTGCAGACTGAAAAAGAAAAAGGAACGAAAATGGGGATGTGCACAAATTGGAGGTTTGAAGCAACATCTAAAAAAGGAAATTGGAGAAGACCCTTGAGTGTGGTGTTTCTGCCAGTGTTTTAAAACCTCATCCTATCTCCCGGGTTGACTCGGGTCAACCCTGACCCCTATCCTCTGAGGGTTGGGGTCACAAGTTGGACCCTATATGCACATCGACCCTTCCGACCCCCAAAACCCGGCTGAGTTTCAGTGACTCCCGGGTCAGAGGGGTCAAAGGGGGTCACTGCATATTTATTTTTTTTTTTAAAAAATTCCATGAAACAACTTCGTTTTATTAAAAAATTAAAATAAAAGTGGTTGCAAACCTAAATCTAATCGTTCTCTTCTCTCCCAGTGACCGTCTTCAATCTTCACCTCGTAGACATGAATCTTCTAGAAAATGTAAGAATTTTATCTATTCAAATGAAATCCTTACGGTCGTCGATGGAAAACAAAAACTCATTCTTACTTCCTTTAAATTTTCCTTTGTCAGGGACCTTCTCGAAAGAGGCAGAACCGGGTCAGTGTATTGATCCCATTAGAATATGAGTTTTGTAATTTGGTATCTTGATACTTTAATTAGGTTGTGTAATATTGGCTTGTGGTTGTAATTAGAGAATTATATTAAGTATATTTTAATCAGTGATAATTAGTGGTTTGTTTTTTAATATTTTTATATATGATATATATATTTATATATTTTTAATATATAAAACCGGGTCAGCATAGTAATCCTGTGACCTCCCGGTTGAACCCGTGACTCCATGACCTGACCTCGGCGGCCGGGGCCGAGTTTTTAAACACTGGTTTCTGCAATGCATTAAAGGATTTGAGCATTCTTTTGAACAAAGAAAATTTGGTGTTCCTTTGTTTTTCTTTAAATACCGTTGATGAGAATTCAGAAGAAATGGAGGGAAAAAAAAAAAGGAGAGGAACGGGAAGAAACCCTTAGCTTCTATTAAACCCTTACCTTCTGTGAAACCCTTAGGATACAAGAGAGAGAGAACTAGAGGAGGAAGAAACCCTTAGCTTCTGTGAAACAAAAAAGAAAAGAGAAACAAAAAAAAACAACGTAACCGTGTGTAGTTGATAGAACCACCGACTTGTGTGTGCCCTGAATCAGTCTCTGTTTGTCGTTACTCCCCACGTGAAGATCCACTACTGCGCGAGAGAAATCAGCCACTATGAAGGAGGTCCAAGCCACCACACACTGCCACGAGCTCCGCTGGTCACCACCTGGAAGTCATCACATTAACCTCATCCTTACTCCATTTGCGCCTCAAAGTCTGCAAATCGGTGGCATTACCCAAAGTTCCAAGTTCCAACAGGGTATGATACTTTTTGCAGCTGTCGGTGGAGGTATACCTCCATGTTAAGTTTATGCTCTTAATCCAGATTTGTTTTAAAATTCAAGCGGTGAGCTTGCCAAAAAAAAATAAAAACAATTTGACATCGACATCATCATATTGTACAAAGGTTAATGGTGGGTTTAAACTATTAAAGAGGCATAACAAATAAAAATGATTGTCGTGTATATAAAATGGGTTTTATAATTCTCATTTAATATAAGAATTCAAATTTTTCTACACAGATTTCCGTGTTTCTATGGGTCCTACATATAATTTTTAGGTAATTGTAGTCTCATGTCACATAAAAATTTTGTTATCTCCTACACACTCAATTTAAAGTGGGGCCCAATAGAAAGAAAAATAAAAAAAATAAAAAATAATTGACACAAATATCGATGTATGGACATAAGATAAAAAAAAATTCCTATTGCATAAGAGTAATATTGCCCATAATTTTTTCTAACACATGGGTCCCACATGTTTTTTTATCTCTACAACATATCATTTAACATGAGAAAATCAAACCAACCACTAGGCTAGCCCTAATGGATCGATTTCTTTTTTTTTTGGAATTGGTAGGAATCGAATACAACAACCTTGACTCACACACACACTAACACACACACACCAACCACTAGGCTAGCCCTAATGGATCGGTTTCTTTTCTTTTCTTTTTTTAATTATAGAGTAAATATCCTTTTTGGTCCTCAGCAAATTTCACAATGCCCGTTTTGGTCCCTAGCAAATAAAAAGGCCCATCGTGGTCCCTAAGAAATTCAAAATGGACCTATTTTAGTCCTTTTAGGGACTAATATGGGTCTTTTTTAAATTTGTGAAGGATCACAATTTCAACTAAATGGGTCCATTTTAAAATTTTTAAGGACCACGATGGGCCATTTTATTTGCTACGGACTAAAATGGGCATAGTAAAATTTGTCGAGGACTTGTTATAAAAAAAAAAAAATTTGTCGAGGACCAAAAAGGGTATTTACTCTTAATTATATAATGTATAGTTTGTTAAAGTAATAGAATATAAAACTTTAAAAAATCATAAAATCAAAGAATAAAAACAAATTTGAAAGTAAAGGAGTGGCGGTTAGAGACGACAAAATGGGTTCAGCTCGGCGGGCCAATCCGCCCAACCCGCCAAACGGGACGGGGTGGGCTGAGTTTTTCAACTCATCCTAAAAGCGGAGTGAGGCGGGTTCATTTTTTGGCGGGTTGATGGCAGACATAGGCTGACCGAGGCAGATAAGTGAAAAATAAGCTCGGGTTGGCGGGCCAACTCGCCCAACCCGCCAAACGGGGCGGGGCGAGCTGAGTTTTCAGGCCACTTTCAAAAGTGGGACGGACGAGCTGACTTATTTTTTGGCGGGTTGATGGCGAAGTAAGGCGGGCCGTCCACTTTGCCACCTCTAGAGTGGCTGTGTAAGTTTACCTTCCTCTTGTTATATTTTGTTTAGGATTCTGCGTACAGTGTTTATTAAGAAAAAAAAATTTGTTATTTTTTTTTTTAACTTTAATTGTATGTTTGTTAAGAAATTTTAAAATTATAAAAAGTAATAAAAAAATCAAGAGATCAAATATGTTTTGTAATCTGTTTATCATTGTTTGCTTATTTGTCTTCGTGACATATTTTTACTAGTATGATTAAATATTTTCAAAATATAAATTATCAATGAAATTTCTTTTCAATCCACGCAATGATTTATGATGTTGTATGGTCCTCCATCCTCAAACATTGTATACATCATATGGGTTTTCGTATGCTATGCAATCTTAAATCCTGTGCAAATGTGGATTTATTTTCAAATAAGATTTTCTTTCAAATTTTAAAAAATATCAAAATTATTCTTCTATTCACTTGATGAATCAATTTTATTCAATATCCTAGCAACGATTATCAACATGATGTATGGTCTTCCATTCTCAAGTGTTGTAAGCTTCGTAAGAATTTACGTGTAGCCGGGCTACTTAAATTCTGGGTTATGATAGATTCCTTTTCAAAAATTAATAATCTTTCTTAAAATCATCTTCTTTCAAAATTAAAATTAACCAACACACAAATATTTTCTACAGAACGACGTAGCTTTGAGTTTCCTATTTTACGGAGGGATACGTCGGAGCGGGACCCTTCATTCAAGCACAAAAATAAATTTTCAAAATTAATTCTTTTTTCTATAATAAATTTTGTTTAATTTCTTGGGGTTATATAAATATTTAAAAAAATTTATCAATAGTTTGCACAATTAATATAAGGTAATCATTTTTTTAAAACGGACGGTATCGGGTGCTAACACCTTCCCTACTCGTAATCGACTCCCGAATCCAATTTCTTTTATCAAAGACCAGTTTTCTCAAACAAAAGGGTTTTTCCAATGTTTTCCCAAATAAACCTTGGTGGCGACTCTATTATTTTTAATTATTAATCTATTTCGCCGTCACGTCACGATTCGGTTGCGACAGTTACAAGCCTTTATTTTTCTATCTGTTTGTGAACCCATATCCAGTTGGTTGCAAACATTTAATTTTTGTTCGTTTGTGAACTCATATCGAGTTGGTTACAAACTTTTACTTTTCTTTTGACAACCCATATCCAATAGGTTGCAAAAGTCTCTTGTCAACCCATATCCAGTAGGTTGCAGAAGTCTCTCTATTTTTCTTCTGTTAACCCATATCCAGTTGGTTGTATAAGTCTCTCTATTTTTTTTCTGTCAACCCATATTTAGTCGATTGCATAAGTCTCTTTATTTTCTTCTTGTCAACCCATATCCAGTTAGTTGCATAAGTCTCTCTATTTTTTTTCTGTCAACCCATATCTAGTCGGTTGCATAAGTCTCTTTATTTTCTTGTTGTCTGTAACACCCCGTGTATACCCGGTTTGTTATCATATCATCATATTAAACCACGCTTAATTAAAAATGCGGAATATCTTTTTCTTTTCAATTATGACATCATTATCAATTACCAAGTTGATTACTTAAATCACTTTCAAAATATTGCCTGTATGTAATTGCAAATAGACAACTAGCTACACTGAATAACCTCATAATATAAATAAAAGTGAGTATCTAAGTCACAGATCTACAACACGTAGTCCGGACATATTCCTGATACATTAATACAAGTCGAATCTAAAAAAGACATAGTCAATCAATGTGGCATGGACAACCCTCTTGCTCACCAAATAAGGCAACAAGCCCAACAGAGTCTCAACAATAACAACATAATCATAAAGATAGAACATAACAGCATCCAAGCATCACAGTATAAACAACAATATCTAACTCAGCTCTGACCTCCTGCCGCCCGAGGTCTCAACCCCCGAGTTACCTGAACCTGAAATATGTGCCCCAAACGTGGGGTGAGATCTCTAAACAGAAATCTCAGTAAGGCAATGGGTCCCCAAGGATTTCTCCATCCCAAGCTCACTTACATCTTCAATATAAGTTCAAAAGCAGTAATATCATATAAGTTCCAAAATCAGTGCAATGGAGCAGATAATCATGTCATGTGTGTTAACTATTCTACTGATCAGAGGAAGTGTAGGATGTACGTACGTCTACAACCCACAATAGTACACGCCAATGTCGTACCTGCCCACAGGAACTTAATCCCATATAGGCAAACATCACATACATATCATAGGGCATTTGCACTTAACAGCTCAACAACATTCCAATAAATCAATACATGAAAACACATCATGCAGATAAACCATTCCCACATGGAGTATGGTGGAACCAACAATGGATAAACCGAGGACACGAAAGCTTGCCTTGCAAGCTAACTATCCAAGCCAAGCTCACACTAGCTCAATGCCCACAAACAGCACAATCACAATCTGTTTATACAATAATCAATCATCAATAATCATTGCTCAAGATTCCATTAAGTGATTAAGGCTTTCCAACTCATTTTAAGTCATTTCATGTTGTTTCTGCAGGAGGTATTCGAATACTCCTCGATGAGTATTCGAATACTCCATGTCTCCAGAAAGTATCTGAATACTTTCACTTAAGTATTCGTATACCACAAGGTATCCGAATACTTTTTCCTCCAGTATCTGAATACCACCAGGTATCCGAATACAGATACCACAGTATTCGAATACTACCCAGTATTCGAATACTTACTCAAAGGTATCCGACTACTTTTCTTCCCAGAAAAGTATCCCAATACTCCTGCAAGGAGTATTCGACTACCAGAGGACAAGTATTCGAATACCACCAGAAAAGTATTCGAATACTTATCCATCAGAATGCAGAAATTCGAACTGTCAACTGCATAATTCCATTTTTAAGGGTTCAAATGCGATTGAGAGTCCAATGACTCCCTCAACAGATGTTAATTAACATATTATGAACTCAGAATCTTAGTCCTTAACTCAAATGGTCCAAATTTTACTTTTTAACGGATTAAACAAGCTTAAATCATCAAAATGACAAAGACTATGATCATGATATACCTCAAGCTCCAAAACTTCAAAAATGAGGCACACTAGGGGTCCTCTACACAGCACCACAACACTGACTTCAGCAAGATACGAATTTGATCATCAAGCTTGACCCTTTATGTCAAAAGGTGGCTTCTTGAAGCTCAAGAAGCCAAGAACAAGGTCACACAAACCCAAAGCCAAGAGGACAACCCCAAAGTCAGCAACTTCACCTCACCACAGAGGCTACAATCTCAGAAATGAGACACTCCACACCCTCCCAAGGCCAACTCTCACAAGCTATAGTGTTTTGGTGAAGAGAGAAAGGAAGAAAATGGTTTCTAGCTCACAAAAATGGAGGAGAAAGCAATGAAACAGTGCCAAGCTGATCAGCCCCTCCAGGAGTGTCACGTAGCAACTGATTTGGCCTAGGGTTTTGGGCCAAAGTGAGTATATATATGCGGTTTAAGTTTAAACACATTGTATTAGCACTAATAGCTACTATTAGTATTTTAATCTCAAACTTTGGGTTCTGAACCTACTTATTTTTCTAAGATAAGTCATATTTTTATTTTATTTTTCGCAGCACCTTTCCGGTACGCGCTTTTACTTAGCCAGTATCAGTTCTGGCACTAGTTCTCATTATTTTGACTTGAAACTTGTTATGCCAGTCCTATAAATTATTCTAGTGACATATACACACTTTTCATAATTTTCTTGGATACTTCATCGGTACGCATTTATACCGTGAGGCAGAACCGGTATCTGCACTTTTCGTCAGAAAAACGATTTTCAGCATTCTTAATCACTTACCATAATTATTTAAGGTTAATTATGGAATTATTTCCTAATTCTCATATTTATTTAATTAATTTTCTAATTTAATTGTGCGGGTTCTTACATTGTCAACCCATATCCAATTAGTTGTAGAAGTCTCTTTATTTTATCTTTGTGAACCCATACCAGTTAGTTGCAAACATTTAATTTTCTGTCCGTTTGTCAACCCATATCCAGTTGGTTGTAAAAGTCTCTCTATTTTCCTTTTGTCAATCCATATCCAGTTGATTGCAGAAGTTTCTTTATTTTCTTGTTATCAACTCATATCCAGTCAGTTGTAGATTTTATGCTCTGTCCGTTTGTGAACCCAAATCCAGTTGGTTACAATCATTTTTTTTTCATTTTGAGATCCCATATCTAGTTGGTTTCAAATATTTCTTTTCCACTCAACTTGTCAACCCATATCAAGTTGGTTACAAAACTTTTTTTTCCAGTTGTGAATCCTTATCAAGTTGGTTCCATATTTCCTTTTCATACCCGGATGAATTCAAGCATTTAATCTTCAGGCTCAAAGGCTTAGGCTTTAAATTCAAAAGTCATGTCTTCTATTTTTGAGCTCAAAGGCTCACTATGTTTGATTTTTAGATTGCATCTCACCTGTATACGTTTTCTATTGTTCTTGGACAAAATTAGGATTCATTACAACGATAATATGCCAACTGTGATTTGTCATATTACCTAGTAAGAAAAAATAAAGAGAGGCAACTGTGAACACCCAATTTTGTCCCAAATATTTAAAAATTAAAAAAAAATTAAAAAGAGGGCTACTCATTTTTTAGACCACTATACTTTTCGGGTAGCAGTTTTTGGAGAGCTACTTCTCTCAATTGAACCGTTGGATCATCCTTAAATTTGGTTAGCATATTCCTCTGATATAATACTTCAATCTGACCGAACTAATTTTCTAGCTAAACCCTCTAGTGTGAGATATAGTTGTCAAAAAATGGTTGTCCACATTAAAAAAAAAAACTAAATTTCCTAAGAAGTCTCACGTTGCCCACTCCTCATTCCTTCCTTCTCCCTCCCCTCTATATAAAGAGCTCATTCTCCTTCACACACCCTTTGGAGAGAACCAAATAAAAAAACACAAAAAGACTCTTCCAAGAGTTAAAAAGACACTTGGGCTTTGTATTAAAGCTTGTCTCATAGTAATATTTTAAAAATACTTGGGCTTGGGATTAAAACCAAGCTAGTGTCAAAGTTAAAATTTCGTTTTTGAGTAAAATTAGGGTAATTTGTTAATTTGGCCGTGACGGCTTGTTAACTTATTTATCTGTGAGGATTAATTTAGTCGTGAGGGCTTGTTAACCTCATAGTACATTTTTGGAGCGTCAAGCTTGTTGAGTTGAGGCTGTTCTCCACAACTTGACTCTGCACTCCAAGTTTTGTCGTCTTTAAGGTAAGTCTGCTTACATTCTCCTTTTAGTTAATAATTATTTATTTTTGTATGCTTTTTCATGCTCTTTATTTGCTTTATTAGTTTATAATTGCTTTTTTATGCTCTTTATCTACTTTTTTAATTTATAATTGGCTATTTTTGCATTTTTTATGCTCTTTATCTGTTTTATTAGAAATTTTCTTATAATTGTTTATTACTTTTGTATGTTCTTTATTTGTTTTATTAGAATTTTCTTATGTAGTTTAGAAACTTAATTAGGGATTAATTTTGCCGTGACGGCTTGTTAATCTCATAGTTTTTTTTGTCATTTTGGCTATGACGGCTTGGTGACCCAAGCCCGTTTTAAATTATTATTTTATATTTATTTATTTATTTTTCCTAATTAAGGATTAATTTAGCTGTGATGGTTTGTTAATCTTGTAGTATTTTTCGGGTAATTTTAGTTGTGACAACTTGGTAATCCGAAACCTTGAAAATAATTTCTTTAAAATTAAAGTAAACACCATTTTTAGTCCCTGTCAATATCTACGAAGTCCTTTTTAGTCCCTGGCAATAAAAAAGGACCAAATTGGTCCCTGAAATTACAAAAAACGGGCCATGTTAGTCCTTATGTCAACTCCCAAATATGTAGAGTGGCCCTTTTCTTGTACTTTCAGGGACCAATTTGGTCCTTTTTTATTGCCAGGGACTGAAAATGACTTCGTAGATATTGCCAGGGACTAAAAAGGGTGTTTACTCTTAAAATTATTTCAAAAATTAAACCAACCAGTACACAAATAATTTTTAAGAACGACGTAGCTTTGAATTCCTCACTGCACCTGATGATACGTCGGAGTGGAACTCTTTCCGTCAAGCTAAAATAAAGTTTAATAAATTATTTCTCTTCTTAATCATATTTATATTTTATGGGGAAAAGCAAATATTTTTAAAAGCTATTAATAATTTGCACAATTAATTTCTGGTAACCATTTTAAAGCGGATGTGTATGGAGTGCAGTGGGATTAAGTTTCCACCCTTCCTTGTGCATAATTAGAGTCCCGAACCTTTGATCTATAATTTTATAGACCGGTTTGCAATAAAAGATTTTTCAATTTTTCCAAAGTAAATAAAATTAGTGGCGACTTCATTGTTTTAATTTTTAAATTCGAGTCAGGTATGAAGAAAATTTGTTCCATGATATGTGATGTAAGTCTGAATGCCTTATATGATGAGAAATGCCTATTGCATATTGTCTAAATTAAGAAGTTATTGAGTAATTAAAGTTTGGAATATGTGTGGCACCCTTAAGGGGTATGTTTCGGCCATATGGGTTATTTAGGCTTGAAAACTTAATTAAATTGTAATCGATACATAGGATGCACTCTTGTGTCATTCCTATAGTAGGCATGTATGTGAAACCTTGTGGTTGCTTGTCCAACAAGGAACCACCCTTGGTGATTCTATATGTTAAGTTTTGATTAAAGTAGTAATGACTTGTTGTTTGGAATATAATTGGCATAAGAGAAGTAAGATTATGATAGGGTGACATGACATTAAATTGGTATGTCATACATGAAAAGTAAAGAAATCATACAAGTGTGAATGCCTTGTAATTGTACTTGACAATTGACCTATATAATGAATATTTGATATGGGTTCCTACTCTAGGGTTGTGCTTAGGGATTCGGAGCTTGTGGATCAATCATTGGAGGGAGAATTGTAGCTTTCTTGCGACACAAGTATGCCTTGGTAGAAGCTTCAAGAGGTAAACTCTTCGTTTAAGGAACCCTCTCCTCTTTGTATGCTCCACCATGATCTAGTGGGGCCATGGTTTGGATAATTATATGATTTTATGTTTAACACCTAGTATAGGTTCTTTCATATAGATATGTATGATAATATGGTATGATATGTGTGATGTGGTTCCTACCCAGTGAACATATGTATGTTGACTTTTCCACTAGAGGTTCTAAGCTCTTGAAGGACATACGTATATGTTGACTAATCCACTGGAAGATCTAAGCTCTTGGAGGTCACATATACGTAATGAATTTATATATGATATGTTTTACTATATAATGATATTCTATGCTTTGTATTTGACCCGTCATACAGGAAGTGAGCTTAGGGGTGGAGATGACTCTATAAACCCTGAGCTTAAAGAGATTACTTATCTCACCCCTTCTTGGTGACATGTTTCAGGTGTATAGACGATCGGTGAGCCTAGGGGTGTTCATCAACCGATCCAAACCGATTCAAACTGCGGAGACCGAACCGAAAACTGAAAAACTGAAAATTGAAAAAACCCCGCAAATTTTAATTATTTGATTGGTTTTCGGATTGGTTGATGAAAACCGATCCAATATATTAATTTCCCTCCACCTACTTGGGCTTTTCCCCAATCATAATCCAAAAATTTCTAAACCCAAGATCCATTAACCCATCAACTAAACCCAAGAAAAATCTAGTCACATCTCATCAACAAAATTTTATCTGTGTAGAGCTTCATATCTCGTTGCAAAAAAAAAAACTATATTATAGTTTACTAATGCTTTTGTATTTCAATCTTTTTTTAACAAAGTCAATATATACAAAAGATGTTATTTGCACAATAATCATGAAACAAATTTTAGGATTTTCAAAAAACTAAAAATTTATCCAATCCAAACCGGAAAAAATTGGATTGGATCGAATCGGATTTGAAAAAAAATCCACACCGAATGGATGATTACATGATCAAACCGAAGGGACTGGATCATATGATTTTTGCTTCCAAAATCGATCCAATCCAGATCGCGAACTCCCCTAAGTGAGCCCTCTCGGGCCAAGGATGTGATTCAGGGGTAGAAGAGCAGATTGATATGAACTGATAGTCTTTCTTTTTGGAGGATTATGTTACACTCATTTTAGGGTCATGATGTATAACCATTTTGTTGTATATGGCATGTATATGCTTTGGGAGATTATTCTGTCATGATGGATGTATATCCATGTATTTATTCACTTAGATGCATTGTAAGTGGTATGTATATTATAGGATATGTAGTGGCACGTTGCCATGAGTGTTTGAGCCCATGGATTGGTCTTATGTCCTTTGTTGGACTATATATATATGTATGTATCAGCTGGAATTTTTGTTTGACAGGGAATGTGTAAAACCATGGGATTTAATTCCCAGATTGTCCAGTTTACAGCTGAGATGTTGTCTGTTTGGAGGTCATTTTTGGCAGTCCCGCCCCTTGTGGGCCTTGTCCAAAAAGGGAAAAAAAAGGACTGAGAAGGAATTTTAAAGAAAGATAAGGGTACAAGTGGAAGAGAAATTTTCTTTTTTGGGTAAAGGACCATCCAATGAATAAAGGGCCGGGTGTATCTTAAAAAAATCCGTCTGTTTGACTCTGTTAGGGTTTATACTTGTTATCATACTCTGATGATCTTTGACCATTGCTAATGGTTACAGGATTAATAAGTTAGTAAAAGGAATTCGGCATTGATATCGGACGGTACAATATGGTTACTATGAAAAAAGTTTATGCTATGCAATACATCAAGCAAAAAAAAATAAAGGAAAAAGTTAATTCATAAGTTACGTAGGTTAACGGTGAAACTATTAAGTAAGACTTCACTTATACATGCTAATTATGTTTCACTTTAGTACCATATGTATGCTAATTAATTGGCTTTATTAAGACTAGGAAGTTACACAGAGCACGGAACACTTTGTGTCTTCTGCGATTTGCACGTAGGAATCATAGGAGTAGGAGCTGGTTTTGCTGCCAATATTCCACTATCAGCTAACAACTCCAAGGTGTATTTTCACTTATTCATAACCAAACCTGTGGAGGAATAAGATATTTTAAATCCAAGGGAATAACGCAAAGATCCAAGGTCTTTAATTTTGAATTGTTGATCCAAATGGTGATTCACATGTTGAATCTCATAGGGATATCATTGCCTGCCAATACTATGTCATCGATATAGACTAGTAAGGCAGCGAAGGACGAGGAATCATGTTTAATAAAGAAAGAGTAATCTGCCACCGATTGAGAGTAGCCAAGCTATAAGAGTTCTTCAGACAATTTTGCACACCACTGACGGCTTGCTTGGTGAAGGCCATAAAGGGTTCGGATGGGAAGATTTCATGCCAGGAAGGGGCACCACATATACTTCTTCATTTATATCTTTGTGTCGAAACACGTATTGTTCTCGTCTAATTGCTCCAAACACCAACTTTGTGTTATAGAAACACCGAAAAGGATGCGTACTGTTTTCATCTTAGCTACTGGTGAATAAGTCTCAAAAAAATTCACTATTTCTAATTAAGTGATGCCCTTGGCCACGAGGTGGGCTTTGTATCTCTCCAAGGAACCATCATCTTTGTACTTGACTTTGTAAACTCATTTGAATCTAATAGGGCGTTTGCCATGAAGGGGATCCACAATGTTCCAAGTTCCAGTGTTCTGCAACGCAGTGAGTTATGCTTGCATGGCCTTTTGCCAACATGAGTGCTTAACAGCCTCGATGTGAGAAGTTTGTTCAACCTAAGAGTGATGTTCAAGGAGAAATGAGTATAGGTAGGAGAGCAACGTTGAAAAGAAAGCACTGAGGAGAGTGGATGACAGAGGTCTTTGAAGGATTGAGATCAGTATGAGCTAAGTTGCAGATAAAATCATGTAGGTGAGTAAGGGCCTTCGAGTTCGTGTGGAACGTTTGATTATATCATTTTTTGGCAATTTTGTATCATGCTCATGATGTGGAATCATATCATCAGGTGCATTCCTTAGTGGAACAACAAAAGGAAAAAAGTGATCAATGAAATGAGAAAAAGGCAAAGAACAATCATTCAAATGAATAGCTGGAAACTCCATGTATGCAAAATCATTAATATTTTGAAAGGGAAAATCTATTTCAAAGAAAACTACATTTCGTGATGTGAAAATTTGTCTTGTGGAGAGAAAAAAATCATATAACCTTTTAGTACCATCCTTTTACCCTAGAAAAATTTCTTTATGAGCTTGAGGAGAGATAAAAAGTCATGTTTGCTTCAAATCTATCAAAGAAAAGGAAAAATTATTGTATTCTGAAAAGGTAAATCCATTTCAAAGAAAACTACATTTCTTGATGTGAAAATTTGTCTTATGGAGAGATCAAAAATCATGTTTACTTCAGATCTATCAAAGTTTGATACTGCTCCATAGAAATGACCATCATGCCTTGATTATTGTTGACATCAGTTGGCTCCTGCTCTCGTTTAACTGCATTTGCCACTACATAAGGAGTCTTCATTTTGTAACCTAGTGGATATCCATGCTTGGTATAACATGTATCCTCAATATATTTCTTCATTCCACAGTAGGTGCACAACTTACTATTTCTTCCTCCTCCAAATCCAAAATTGGATCTTCCTCTTCCTCTATGAGAAAATGCTCCTCGAGTTTGTTGTTGATAAGTGGTGCTAAGAAATGCCTTGGATTCAAACATTGCACCAATCTGAACGTCCATATTTTGTTGTCTTTCCTGTTGAACTACAAGTGAAAAAACCTTGTTGACTCCCAGTATTGGCTCCATCAACATTATTTGAGAAAGCACTTGACTGAATTGGTCATTTAAACCTTTCAAAAACCATAACACATGGTTTTTCTCCTTGGAAATGCATATTGTAGCAATTTCTCCACAAGTGCAGGGTGGAACACATGTGCATGAAGGAAGTGGTTCCAAGATATCAAGTTTATCCCAAAGACTTTTCAAATGAGTGAAATATTAAGATCTCTCACCATGTTGCAATCGATAAATTTCCTCCAAGAGTTCAACAATACGAAACACATCTCCTTTTGAAAAACCTTTGCTTCAAATCATCCCATATGTCCACTTCATGCTCAATCCACATAATCGATAGAGCAATTGTATTAGTGATGGATCGATGAATCCATGATAACATTATTGTTTTGGCACATTCCCATGCTGAGTAATTCGGATCTCGAACTCCTAGAATTGGAACGCTACCATCAACAATACACAACTTGTTCTTCGACAATAGCGCCATTTTCATGGCTATCACACGAGTGATAGTTTTTCCCATCAAGAGGAGGTGTGTAAGAACCCACATCGATAAATTAGGAATTTAAATAAATTAATTATGAGTTTAGGAAATAGCTCCATAATTGACCTTGGATAAATATACAAAAATAAGAATAATTATCGAGAAGGACAAATAATGCTTAAATCGCTTTTATGATAAAAAAATGCAGATACCGGTTCTGCTTCACGATATAAATGTGTACCGATGAAGTATTTCAAAAAATTATAATAAAAATATAAATATTCCTAGAAAAATATCTAAGTCAAGGATATCAAGTTTTGGGTAAAAATAATGAGCAGTGATGTCAGAACTAATACCGGCTATGTATAAAACGTGTACCGGTGAAGTATTCGAAAAATTATCATAAAAATATGATAATTCCTAAAAAAATGTCTAGGTTCAGAATATAAAGTTTGGTAGAAAAATGATTAGCAGAGCTATTAGAACTAATACTATTGATTAGTGGGCACACCGGTATAAATAGAGAGGCACGTAAGCCTAGGTCAGAATTCTACAAACTCCTACGTGACACTCAGTAGCTGCCATTGTGTCTCCACCTTGCCACCACCTTCCCTCTTCAAGAAAATCTCCAAGTGATCACATGTCCTCTTTATTTCTCCACCAAAACACATTAAATACTCAAAAGCCTTCATCTTCCTCGTGAAAGAACTGTTCTTGGTGGGTTTTTGGGTGTTGTCTTGGGGGCTTTGGGACTGTTCATCTTGGTTGGGTGGTGTAGGAGCCATTTTCTTTGCATTTGGTGCTTCAAGAAGCCATTTTGTGGAGGAAAGAACCTTTTTGGTAGACCAAATTTGTGGCCTTATTGAGTCAGAGTTGTAGGGTGGTGACGACAGATTCAAGACACTTCCTTTTACTATTTTCATAAGCCTTAAGGTAACCTTTGATCATTTTCTTTGAAGTTTCATGAACATGACTTGTTTGAGTCCTTAAAAAGAGGAACTTTGATTATTCAAGTTAAGGACTATTAATCTATGTATAATAAGTGGTCATAAACTTCTGTTTGTGGAGATATTGGACTTAGAATCATTGGAAAACCCTTAAAATCGAGTTCATGCAGAAACCATTCGAGTTTCTGCATTCTGTCTGAAAAGTATTTGAATACTTTTCGTGAAGTATTGGGATACTTGCTTGGTATTCGAATACTTATCGAGAAGTATTGGGATACTTTTTTGGGAATGGCAGTGTTCGAATACTGGTCGTGGAGTATTGGGATACTGGATGTGGTATTCAAATACTTTAATGAAGTATTCGAATTCTTATCGTGGAGTATTGGGATACTTAGTGGTATTTGAATACTCTAGTAAAAGTATTGGGATATTTAGTGGTATTCGAATACTTTAGTAAAAGTATTGGGATACTTTTCTTGGAACAAGCAGTATTCGAATACTTATCGAGGAGTATTCAAATACTCTTGGCAGTTTGAGCCTAAACTCAATTATAACAAGTTGGGAGGTCTTGAATACAATATAGGACCTTAATGAATCAGTGTGGGCTTGTCCTATAAGTGTTCAGGTGATAAAAATAAAATAACTCATTATCAAGGCATTAGGAGAAGCATGTAGTCATTAAATGAAAAAGGAAATGTTGTCCTTATGCAATGAAACTCTAGACTATGAATATTAATGATATTTCTGGTATAATCGAACTGTGACCTTGCTGTTTGGTGACCCGAGAATTTTGTGTGGACTTTTAGCTTGATATTGCTAGCTGGACAGGTAAGCTTCCGTGTCCTCGATTTTATCCATTGTTGGTTCCACCATACCTCATGGAGCGGTGGTTTATATGCATGATGTGTTTTCTGAAAATATGTGAAGAATATTTGATATGCTGTTGAGCTATTTTATGAATGCAAATGCCATATGTTATATATGTGGGGTGTTCCACCCTAGACAGTAATCCCTGAGTATGTGAGGCACGAACAAGATGGTAACTCCGTGGGTGAGGTACAAGAGAAGAGCCTTGTACTGCCGGTTGCAGATGTGCGCAATCCTTACCTTTTATTCTCTGGCCAGTAGGATGCATACACATATGACATAGACATATGCTGCATTGCATTGATATATGCCATTATACTGTTATTATCTTTTTGGAACTTATATTGCACATGTAAGTGAGCTTGGAGTGGAGAGATCCTTGAGGACCCATTGTCTTTCTGAGATTTCTTGTTAGAGATCTCACCCTGTGTGGGGCACATTTTCAGGTACAGGTACCTCTGAGGTTGAGACCTCTGGTGGCAGGAGGCCAGAGTTGAGCTGATACTATGCATGCTTTTTTATTGCCATATTTTCATACGATTATGCCTGGTTATTCTTATATGGCTATTGTACTCGAGACATGATCTTACTATGTTGTTTTATTTGGTGAGTATGGGGGTTGTCCATGCCACATTGGTATAAGCTACGTTTATTTCAGACTTGAGTTGTACTATTGAATCAGGATTTGTCTGGTCTACGAGTTGTAGTTCCATGACTTGATACTTATTTATGCTATGAGGTTATTCAGTGTAGTTATTTATTACAATTTACATGCAGACAGTTTTTGGAAAATGAATAAGTAAAACCAAATGGGTTAATATGAAGGAATCATAATTGGAAATTTTTAGCTTCCGCATTTATTAAATTGCGCTTATTACCCTTTATATGTTTAATACACCGGATGTACACGGGGTGTTACAAGGTGACACCAGAACTAAGGCTAGTGTTTCGCTAAGACAGAAGTAAAATGGATTTCCATGATTGGTGAAGTGATTCGGAAGAGAGTTTTGGTTCGGAATGATTACAAGTGAACAAGAAAGAACGATGACGAATAACAAGAACAAGTTGCAAAAGCAAGAATGATTAGCAAAAGCAAGAAACATGACAGAAAACACACAAAAACAAAGACAAATACCAAAGCTCTCTTTAAAGCTCTGATACCATCTTATCAGCATGAAGGGAATGGAAGAAACAAGAATTCTTCATTATGAATTAATCTAATGAAAATAAAAGAAGCTACCTAGATATATAGACCACTAGCAGCAATCATGAATACACTACAATATACCTTGCTAACGTACTAGAAAGCTAACAATCTAACTACTCATTGTTACACCAAAAAACTAATCTACAACCAACTTAAGATAAATAACTAACTAAGACATTCAATGTTGAGCTGATACTTCACATTATTGATAGTATAACATATATAAACTAGGCCACCGGTTTTATATAAAATCGAACAGTAAAAGAAATTATAAAATATGTGAACATTTTTTTTTTCCTTAGCGACTCATAAATTGTCAGCATAAACTATAATCAAATGTCAATTTGTTGGAATTGTGAGTAATTTTTTTATGAATTTTTCTAAAATATTGTATGCACAACATGTTTTCATAACAAAGAATCAAATTGTATAACACTCTTTTTATTACATTGAAAATAATATACATGGTGGTGGTGTGGTGCTACATATGTCACCTTGGTTGACACAATTATATCATTAGGGGTTTCCATCATAAACCTTAGTGAATAGGGACTCGAGATATTGGGCCACAGACACCGGTCCAAAACAATTCCCTACTCAAAATTTGAGTATTTTAAGTTCATCGTTATAGTTTTCATCCTTAACTAGCCGAGAACGAGATTTACGTGTCTTCAATTTTGTTTTCAAAAAAGATCATTATTCGGCTATTCCAAATACATTAAGAACAAACTTAGTCATTCTACATGATTTAGTATTCCACTATATTTATAGAAAAATATAGGAGCTTCTTATATAATAGATATTGAAAATGACATCTACCTTATGCAACATAAAATTAAATAGACATCTCAATCATAATAATCAATCATTATTTATATGACCATAATTTTAAATTATTTTTCATGCATTATTGTGTGATGCTGGAAGGTCGGTGCCGTAATGGGACTAATTATAATAATTTATTTCAATTCTATTAATCTTTCGTTACTTGAGATAAAAATGGATGGAGCTCTTGACAAAGATAATCATGTATAAAAGAAAGATATATAAGAGCAGCACTAATGATAATAACAACAATAAAAGTAATCGTGAGGTGATTCATCTAAAATGACATTAATTGAAAAAGAAAAACCAAAATGTAAAGTTGGCAATTCGATTTGACACAATAGGATCCATTTATTTTACCGACACGGTATGAATAATTCCTAACTTAAAATTTATTATTTATTATATAGATTGATACGGCACGAAAAAATATAAATCTGTTGTTTATACTAATATTATGTTCGCGTAACACAATATGAATAATTTATAAAAAAATTTAATATGAATTAATTTTATATTTGCGGATTAATATGTAACGAATTTTGTGTCAATTTTTGCCCTTTAAACAGAATTTGAGAATGAATTTCTTGTGTCATGTTGATGTCGCATGAACGGGTAATTTCAAGTTTCAAAATCAATCTATAAGCTTAACAGAGGTATATCAAGGCATGCTGCATGCACATGCTATTATAATCTATGTCCAGATATGCAAACCATGCTACAATGTACTATCTATATTTTAAAAGAAAAAAAAATGTTGCTGTAAAGTATCACAAGATTCACAACACATTATTTAATGAACATTATGTTTTCCCTTTTTAGAAATTTAATGAATTAAAAAATAAAATAGACTAAAATGTAATTAATCCCTTAAACTTTAGTCATGTTTCAAATAACCACCTTAAATTTATAATTGTTTTAACTTACCCACTTATATTTTATGATGATAACAAATTAATATATACGTTAAAATTTTGACTAACGGTTTTAATTCCCAAATCCCTAATTTTATTAATTCCCAAATTTGAATTCCATATTCTTCTAAGGAATTTCTTTTCCACCATATTATTTTCCATCATCTTCTAAGGAATTTTATTCGCACAGCATAGATGTTAATATTATATAAATGTTGCATATATATATATATATATATATATTTCACAAAATATAAGTGTCGCACATATATAAATATTGGGATTAATATTTCTCTTATCACAGGAGATAAAATTATTTTCAACAAGCACAAAATGACATAATTTTTGGGGTTAAAGATGTAAAATAAAGGATATTTTAATAAATTTCATGATATAAAGAGAAATATAAGATTTTCAAAATATCTTTTATTTTAAATTTTAAATTTTAAAATGATGTCGTTTTGTGCTAACGGCAGGTAACTTTATCTCCTGTCACAACAAAAATACCTTTCCCAAAAATATTTTACAAAATATAAATGGGTAAAGGATTTCTCCGGTGACCGGAGAAATACTTTTCTCAATATAAATAAGATAAATGATTTCTTTAATTTCTTCAGAGATAAATTATCTCCGATTAGCTCAAAATAATATTATTTTGTAGCTAATTTTAACTTATTGTAGGGTTATATTAGTCTTTATTATTATATTTTTTTAATCTTACAACTCAAAACGACGTCGTTTTGAATTAATTAGGAATAACTTTATCTCCGATAACTGGAGAAATACTTCTCCCATGTAAATATGGCATACATTCTTCATACCAAATTTTCTTCACGCAAAATACATCTTAACATCATATAAATTATATTTTAGCGGATAAAATATCTACCACTGTCACAATCACTATGTTTCTTGTTAACACCTTGGAAGCCTAATGTCTATCCTCTTTCTTTTTGAGTAGAAAATATTTTGAATAATCAGTTAAATAAGCTTGTCCATGATGCTAACTGCAAAAATCCAAAGGCTTTGGGGGTAACAATATAATAGATAGAAAGCAGAAGTTAGTTCCGTTCTAAAATAACAAAATGCCCGATTCTATTGTTTCTGTTTAGCTTAATTTCAACCAAAATCTAAACAGAACAATGAAAAAGATTTTTTATTTTTATTTTCATTTATATTTAATCTCAATCAGTAATCATTTTTTAATTTTTCCCGTCAACTTCTCTCTCATGGATTTTGCCCCCTTCTTCGCTTTGCAGCCAATTGATTCGGTCACTTTACTGTAACTTGCCAATTTCCAAAACTATCCTTTTTAATATTTTCATTACTCCTTCTCAATAATTATATAAATCATTAAACTCTTATTTTTTTTCTTGTATTTGCCCTCTTCTTCTTTGTTCATGTACTTCCTCATTAGAAAATTTTCTAAATTACAAAAAAGATTATAAATATCTTTTCCTTTTGATAGTGTTATCAAATAATTTTTATTTCAACTTGTGTATACGTTAATCTGATTCTAATATGTATTCCTGAAATTAAAGTCAGCACAGTGACTCCTCCTCACTTAGAAATATTACAGATATTAAAGTGAAAAATTAAAAAATATATGAAAATCAAAGGCAATTTAAATAACGTTCGTATTAAATAAAATACATTTCTTAATTCAAAGAATGAAATCAATGGACTATGGCAATAATTGAATTTTATATTTCTTTTCAAGATGCATTAAAGAAATTTAAAAGTTTAACGGTGATTTGATAATATTTAAATTAGCTCAAGAACTTTTTTTTTCTTTTCAAATCACTTTATCTCATTTCCTTTGGATGTTTTAACACTTAAAATTTTAATACTTTTTAAAATATATATCTTGACTATCATTGATTAGTTGTATTTCTGAGTGAAAATTGCAGTTTAGTTTTGACGAGAGAAGTGTATTATCCATAAATGAAAGAACAATACTCAATAAACATCAGAACATTTTCATGAAAATAATTTTATATTATGTTATCCAAAAGCTAGATTATCTTAACAAATCAGTCATGCATGTAGGGGTACATAACTTTAAAGTTATGTTTCCTTTTATATTGTTATATCTAGCAAGATATGTCACTCTATTTAAGGAAAAAAAATACGCAAACAGTATTAATAAAAGTATACCATCAAGTTTACCAAAAAAAAAAAGAAAACAAATAAACCATCAAGTAATCCACTTTATTTTTGGATGAACTACATTAACACCTATAAATTAAAAGAAAACAAATAAAGTGGAAATGAATATTCAACAAAACCATGTGAATGAAACTCATTTTAGTTAACATATTTGCTTCAATCAAAAAGAGCACACACACACAAAAAAAAACACATCCATTCCATTAACTATATACTGAATGTAGAGTTTTGTACAATAAATAAAGAAAAAATATTTTCTTTACATGATAGGAGAATTATTTTTTTATCAGTTATTCTTCAATTTTTGTGCAGCATTCCTTTTTAATAATTGTGAGCTCCACATAGAATGTGTCTATGACATGAAAAAAATTTCTCCTATGTTGCATGAAAAAATTAAAATTCAAAAAAATATATTAGCTTTTCTCTTTACATGAGGCTGACGTGTATCACCAAATAAAGACAATTTTCCATTTCCATTCTATTTAAAATCAATCAATCAAGTGCAAGAGGCATAATTAACAACAAGAATATATTAAAAAAAAATCAAATGATGATAGCTCAGTTGGGGCATAGAAACTGAGCAAATTGGGATGAAAGTATGTGTTCGATCCTTTTCATTATTATCATTGGAAGAGACTTAAAACTTTAATACAAAACCCAAAATTGTCTCCGGTGAAACGATGCGTGTGGTTTATCCAATATATATATAAATATATACTCCAATACACAGACACGCAGATTTTTAGAAAAAGGGCGTGTCGGACACGTGTCCGACACGGACACGCTCCGACACGCGATCAACATTTTAGGACACGTGGTCAACTCTCGGACACGCTCCGACACGCAGTCAACATTTTAGGACACGTGGTCAATGCTTGGACACGCTCGGACACGTTTTTTTTTTAGTCTTAATTTTATTTTATTAACTAAAAATAAAAAAGTTATTTATAAATCAATTTTTTTCTGTTATGAAATTTGACATGACAAATTATTAAGTACGAAAAATTAACAAGTACGAAAAATTATTATTTTTTATTTATGTTATAAAATTTGAATATTTGATTGGTTATATGACTTATTATGAACTGTTATATGTATTAAATATAAATTATTTTATATTTACTGAAAATATTATTTAATATCAAAACGTGTTCTAACGTGTTGAAATATGTCGTCTTTTAGAATTAACGTGTCGGCGTGTCGTGTCGTGTCCGTGTCATTGTCCGTGCATCATAATATATATATATATATATATGGGAAAAACGTTTCTGCAGTTAATGCAGATAAATTATCTGCATTTATTCCCAAAACGACGTCGTTTTGGTATTAAAATCTTAAAAAATTATAAATATAAAGACTATTATAACCCTGAAATAAATTAAAATTACAAAAATACCATGATTTTCGTCTCAAAACGACGTCGTATTGGCTTACTGCAGATAACTTATCTGCAGTAACTTCAGAAAAATCTATATATATATATATATATATTAAAAAATAAAGTCTATTGGACGTTGTGGGCCCTCTCAAAGATGCAATGGACCCCACTTAACACAACAGGGAAATCAAGTAGGAAACAGTGGACCCTTCATCATGTGGACTGTGTTTGTGTAACACTGGATTTACACAACTTTAATTTGTAAGACATGATATTGTCCCATTCAGTGGTTTGTGTTCTTCTCTCCCAAAAAAAAAATTGAAATGTTCAACCACAAACCAAGCCTTTTAGCCTTAGCCTACTTGCAAGGTGTATATCTTTCCTCTCCCATGGTCCCCAGCCATTTGAGTTTCTGAATCTCAAAGATCCAATTCAATGGTTCAGATTCAACCATGCCCCACCTCCCAATTTAATGTTATTTCCCCCTACATAGAGACACAACAAAAATCTTCATTTGTGTGCCATACACATGTTGCCGACCTTTGCATATGATAAAATCCTAAGTTTAGCACATTGGATTTTCCGAATTATTATTATTATTATCAAAGAGTTATTTTTAAAAATAAAATAAAAAATTAAGGGTGTTTTGGTAACTGGGGCTGTTCAAGAAGCAGTTATGGTCTTCGAGGATTAAGCAAAATATTGTGCCTCAAATCTGTGATTATTTTACAGCTGTGCATGATTTTCAGAAAGGTTTTATAGGAAACCAAATACAGAAGAGACAGAACAGAGTGAAAGAGTCAGATATAGTGAGTGTTAGTGCTTAGTGTACGTGTGATGGTTACTGGCTTTAACTGAACTTAGCGAGAGAATACAATCTATTGGATGTTTGAGTCTCTCTGAATTCAAAGCAATCTTCTATTTGCTTTTTGGGTTATGAATTTATGATGATAGGGCTCTCTGAATGTAAAATGAAGGTCTGGATTTTGTTGTAGAGAGAAAAAGGTTGGTTGAATGAGTAGGTGTTGCAAAGATTTTGCTTGAAGCACTTGAAGATTGTTTATCTCCTTCCGCTGTTTAATGGGTATGAAGCTTGAAAGTTTTTTGGTTATTTAATTGCTCTTTTTTGGTTTTGGGGTGTTGATCTAGTTATAAAAAAAGGGTCTTTGAGTTTGTTGAATTTTTGCTAGCGTTTTTCCCCCTTTGGAACTCAAATTTTGTAATGCTAGTACCAGTTTTTATTTGCAAATGATGGCTAGTTTTCTTGTAACACACCATTTGCTTGGAGGAAACGCATGCTTTGAATGGGTACAATTTGCTATTTTTTTGGCATTTGATTATTTCTGAGCATCTATTCCTACTCATTTCCAAATTTGAAGGGGAAAAAACCCAATTCTGCTCTGCATTTAAAGTACTTCCTTTTTTTGAGAAAAATCTAGTGCAGTGTGGGGGTGTTTTTCTTTTCTAAAAGGCTGCTCCTATGTTTTGGTAGGTTACCTGATGCCTATAACTAGATTCATGGACTAGGGGTACCTTGTAGTTGAAGAACATAACTTTTTGTTTTATGGGGTTTGTTAAATCTCTTGCTTAGCAATTGTTCTTATTTAATTTTGCCAATTTTTATGATTTATTAGATCTGTGAATTTTTCTTTTGACATTAGGACTCTATTGAAAAAAAAAAAAAATGCTCAATCTGCAAAATGAATCAATGATGCCTGCTGTGTTTCTTTATGCCTATTTCCTCATCAGTGTTTATTCTTTTTGTTAAGGTTGTTGAAATTTTTTGCAGTGAAAAGATAAAAGCTATGGATATTTCAGAGTACACAAGGATTGTTTTTGATAAACTTCAGAGATTTGAGCCTGAGCATGCTACAAAGATCATTGGGTATCTCCTTCTGCAAGACCATGGTGAGCAAGAAATGGTTAAATTGGCTTCATACCCAGACCATTTAATCCGTGAAGTGGCACTTAAGGCCAGAACCGAGCTTCAAAGGTTGGCTGCTAAAGCAGCCATACTTCCAATTTCACTTCCTATCAACCCTCAACAAGATTTGAACCATTTGTCAATAATCTCTCCCACCACTCCTACTTCACCAGCAAGCTTCCAGGTTCCCTCTTCCTATTGGGATCCACAGTCAGCAGGCAATACTAATGCCGAATTTATGACAATAGGTTACTTGGATTCTATCTCAGAACTTCAAGACCAGACCCCATTGTTTAGTTTTGATAATCATATTGATACTATAAATTCTGTGGCTGCTGGGATTGCCAATGATTACTATGGCTTAGATGCTTCAGCTGGCAATTTGGGTGGAAAAGCTGGTAGAAGGTTTTCAAATCTGTCTGAAATTCCTGTCAAGACATGTCACTATTTCAACAAAGGATTTTGTAAGCATGGAAGTAGCTGTAGATATTATCATGGACAACTTGTCCCGGAGATATTCTCTCAAATATATGGAAATGATGCTCTTAATGAGGATCATGTCATTTCACCAGGGTCACTAGCACAGTTAGAGTCAGAGATTGTTGAGCTCTTAAAAGCAAGAAGGGGAAGTCCTATTTCTATTGCTTCCTTGCCAATGGCATACTATGATAAGTATAAAAAGGTACTGCAGGCAGAAGGCTACTTAACTGAAAGCCAGAGACATGGTAAGTCTGGCTACAGTTTGACAAAGCTTCTTGCAAGATTGAAAAATAGTATTCGGCTGATTGACAGGTGAAGACTAGTGGATTTTCTATATGTATTCTTATGTAATAAATTGATTGAATCTTTCTAACTCTAATTTGAGTTTTGTCATGGTTGAATAACAGGCCTCATGGGCAGCATGCTGTGGTTCTAGCAGAAGATGCTCCAAAATTCATGGGAAAGGTAGATTTTGGTCAAAATATTAGTGCATCAAGACAAATATATCTGACATTTCCAGCTGACAGCACTTTCACTGAAGAGGATGTCTCAAACTACTTCAGGTAAATTAGATGTAACTCATAATTTTCACACTTCTTTTGTAGGTAATTGTTTTGTATTGGAATATTCAAATTGCTCTTACATATTTGCCTTTGTAGCACTTTTGGATGTGTTGAAGATGTAAGGATTCCATGCCAACAGAGAAGGATGTTTGGATTTGTGACATTTGTTGACCCAGAAACTGTTAAAATGATTTTGGATAAGGGTAATCCCCATTATGTTCGTGGATCTCGAGTTCTTGTGAAACCTTACAAGGAGAAGCCAAAGCTTATTGACAGGTGAATTTTATTTTTATTTTTTGCTGTTTTTTTTTTTCTTTTAAATCTTTTTCTTTTGGAAGTTATTTTAGTTTTATGGGTTCAAATTCTCCTGTCGTCGATAAAAGTTTATTGCTGTTGATGAAAGCTTGGTGTTAGCATCCTACTTTCTCCCCAAGATACTAACCCCAAACACAAAGCACGTGAATTTATGGTTAATGCATACTTATTTAGAGTGCATGTTCATTTTACTCAATATCTTTTAAGTAGGAAAATATGAAACATTGACAAATGTTAACACCATGAATCAATATTTATATCTTAAGACATTAGTAGCTGCCCAAATACCTTCTAGCTGGATTCTCTCCTTCATTATTAACTTGTTCTTTTTATTTCCATGTGCATTTTAATTTGGATGCAGAAAGTACTCGGGAGATAGAATCGAGCACACTCACTATGTAGACATTGATACTGAACTTACCTCGAGTGAGTATGATATTCTCTAGTTTGAAACATAGAGTTTTCTTCTCCCAATCATGTAACCGTTCTGATTTCTTTCTTTGTATGTAAAGCTTTTATACCACATCTAATACACAATTTTTATAGTTCCAAGAAGTTGTGGGAACCATCGATTTATGAGAAGGTTGCTCGTTGAAGAACAGGAGCGCGCCCTTGAGTTTCAGAGAAGGCGTCTTGCAGAGCTGCATCTGACCCAAAAAACTTTGTCCAGTTTACCCCATTTTGGATTCAACATTAATGGGTTAAAAGTATCAGATGGCGGTAGTAATATGGATTGAATATTTGCATAACTAGTTTATTACATTTTTTTGCTGCCTATCCTCCCTTCTAGTCCTCATATTTTTTATACTGATTCAGATATTTTTCTGGCAGATCATGCCAATTTTCAGCCGGCAGAATCTTTCAGCTACTCTCCAAAGGACAAAGCTAAATACACAGATACCAATTATACTGATGAGGATAGGTATGAATCATTTTCTAATAGCTTTCTCTTGATCTCCAACAATCTGTTATTTAAACACAATTTTTTGATCAATATATTATAAATCTGACCTTTGTTGCATATTTTTCACCCATACTGTTTTTTCAAAACTTAAACACATATTTGTAATTGTTATTTACTTGCCAAGAATCTAACTCTTTCACTTTTTTTTTTTTTTTAATTTTAATTTTATACAGCAGTCAAGGACTGAATCTCCCAGACAGCCCATTTGCATTCCCAGTAGATAGTGGGATTTCAACAGTTATGTAGTTTCAGAAGAACTTACAGGAGAAATATAGAGTTAAAATAGCTGCAGGCCAAAGGCAAAATCTCTAGTTTCATACATAAAAAGTGAAACTAGCTGGTGACTTTAGTCAAGTACATACCAGATGAAGAAGACCTCTTCAGAAGTGAATGATGGAATTAACAACTTACTGACACATGTAAGAAGGTTATAGTTTTTAGTTGAAAAATAATGGCAAAAGGTTTATGAGCTTTTTTAGAACTTATCACAAGGAACGAGGTATATTATCCATTATCTACAGCTTTTAGTAGAGATTGAAGCAACTTTAAGAATATGAGGCTGTGCAGGGAAAGAGTAACCAATTTCTCACTGAGAACAAATAAAAACTACAATAATTTATACCAAAAGGTCAGAATTATTCGGTATTCTTTAGTTGCTTTTGGATGACTAATCCTATGTCACTGTCCTGATAAATGTAAGGAGTTCTTTAATATCTTGAAGGGCTAAATAATATTTTTTTGTTTATTTACTTAATTTTTATTTTTTTGCCCTTTTAGTGGTGATCCAGTTTTGTGAATGACCTTTTGAATAGTTCGAAGATGGTTATAGTTATACTAAGGCACTAATATTGCAGATAAAAGAAAAAAAGAAAAGAATGACAAAAAGTAGGAACAATTTATATACATATATAAACTTTATTCATTCAATTTGAATGACAATAACACTTTTTTGAATTAATTCAATTTGTATGTTTACACATATCGTGTGATCAAAAGCAGTATATTATCTAATTATGTGTATTTGTGTTATGCCTTGTATGATTTAACAGTGTACAAGCATGTTCCATGATTTTAATTTATAATTGCAACTCAAGCAATCTCACCTTCAAGTATTTGATATCGTAATTAATTTTATCTTATTTTAATTTGACCCATTCATTTTAAAAATTATTATATTGTCTACTTATTATTGAATAATTTAATTTTAATTAAATATTTAAATTACGAAAAGAATTTATATTGTTATCAGATTGCATACTTGTTGTCATAATTTAACAATATTATAATTACTAGCTTATTAAAGAGATGTCAACTTTTTCTAAAAAAAATAAATAAAAATATATTATAATGTTATTGATTAGTCATTAGTGGTTATGAATTTTTATTGTTATGTATAATTTATTTCTCAAATTTTTTAGTCATTTTCTATATATAAAACAAGGGAAAAGTGTTTCTCCGGTCACTGGAGATAAAGTTATCTCCAGTGAGATCAAAATAACGTCGTTTTGGTTTATAAGATTAAAAATTATAATGATAAAGACTAATATAACCTGCAATATATTATAATTATAAAAAACACTTTGATTGTCGTTCTAAAACGATGTCGTTTTGGACTCACCGGATATAACTTATCTCCATTGATTAGAGAAATCTCTTACCCATAAAATAACTAAATAAGACATTTCACATAATTTCTCTAATTAAATAATGTTAAGGTGTCAACAAATAAATAATTATAAAGATAATTTGGTTATGATATTATTAAACTTATAAATGTTTTTAATGCAAATATTGTGTGAAGACAACAACTTTTATGTCTTTTTTTTAATAATTTTATAAATAAAAGTGTTTAACCTTTTTTTAGAAGATAGTATTTTTAAATATTGCAGCCAGATGTAGAATAGTTTTTGTTTTGAAAAAGTCATTTGAATAAAACAATGCATATAAAGTCACAAGCATTTCATGAACGCTTTAAGCACATTGAAATTGACTGCCACATCACTCGTGAAAAGATCCTCTCTGGTTTAATACACTTGTTTCCCATTTCTTTTGGGCACCAATTGAGTGATGTGTTTACCAAAGCTTTGCCACCTTCTGTTTTTGCTTTCAATATATCCAAGCTTGGACTTCATGACATTCATAGTCCAACTTAGGGGTATTGGAGTTACACTCATCAGATGCTACACAAGATAAAAGTATATGCAGCAAATCGAAAATAAAATGACGTAGCTTATGACGTGTATTTATAGTTGAGTTTGTTAGTTAGTTAGCAACTGATTCATTCAGTTATTTAGCAATTGATTCTCCTGCTAATTCTTTCACTACTGCATGTGTGTATCCTCACACTATAAAGTGTGTTAACTCTCATTCTGTATTCAAGCTTTTCAATAATAGCAGAATAAGAAATACCAGATATTAGTTTTCATGTCTTTGGGTGGAGAAATCTTCCAAGGACCCTTAGTTTACTAAGATATATATGTATATCTCATCTCGTGTTGTGGGACCTACTTTCAGGTACAGATGTTGCAGGAGCCTCTGGTGACAAGTGGTCATATTTGAGCTAGATGGTCATATGTGGATAGCCTGCTGTTTTGGATTGCATGTCATTTAGGATTGTTAGATGCATATGTATATTTTAAGGGCATATGATGTATTCTTGGAGTACTTAGAGCATGATCATGGTAATAGCATTTGTCATACTGTATGTGGGCAATGGCTTGGTCATGTCTTTTGTAGCTAAATCCCATGGTTATGTATTAAAGACATTTGGATATTGTGTAATATTGTACTTACTATATACATGATGGAAGGATATGGATGTCTTTTTTGATAAATGTGCACCTTAAAATTGTAAGGATTATATCTTGTAGTAGTTATACAATACCAATTAGATGAAAGAAGACATTTAGGTTGGTAAAGGTAAATCTAAGGATATCATGTCTTGTTGTCCATTTTTCATATCTCATATGATAGATTTGGATCCTTTGATCTATAGATCTTTTTCTTAGCTTTCCAACGAGACCAAGATTGCGTCATTCGGATAAGTATGACTCAAGTTATGAGTGAAATACTAAAATAGAGTGTAATTTCCAAACCCGTAGCGCTGTTGGCGCTAGTAGCGCCACCAAAAAGTGGGATGGCGTTATAGTGCCAAGTTGGTGCATACGGCACCGTAAGACAATGGGAAGTCAGTGTTCTGGCGCTATTAGCGCGAGTCTGGCACTATCAGCGCAGGGCCTTGGGAAATTCAACACCATTTTCTTCAAAAAAATCATAACTTGAGCTACGGTGCTCTAAATTAAGTGCAGTTTGAACCTACATGTAGCTAACGAAAAGATATATAATATAGTGGGGATGAGGATCATATAAGAGATATGTAATTCCCTAGTAATTAAAAAGTGAAAATGTTTAGCGTTGAATATGAATAAAAATGAGTTTTAAGCCTTGTTGGATTAAAAAAACTACATGACACTTTGTGGGAGTGATGTATGACATGGTTCAATAAACCTTAGGTGTTTCGCATATTGTTCAAGTTATGATTACAACCTTTGAAATTATTTTAATTACGAAATTGATTTTAAACAGAAACGTATCTTAACGAAAAGAGAAAAGTTTATCCGTATTTTAATTCAATTGTTGTGATTGTAACTGCGCTTAATGCCTTACATAATGTTAACAAACCAGTTCGAGAACAGGGTGTTACACATGGCCCCACACTTTTATGTATGTGTAGGAGATAATTTTATTTATAATTTTATCTCCTACAACATAAGAAACATTAAACTCATATATATATATATACAGATATATATATATATATATATATATATATATATATATATAAATGTTACATTTTCTTATAACCACATATTAACCGTTGATTTTCATCAATCTAATGATTATAATTTATTGGGTTACATTTATTAATTAATAATTAATTCCGACAAATTATAATTGTCAGATTGGCGAAAGTCAACGGTTAAAATGTGGTTGTAAGAGAAAATAATTGTAAGTATATCCTTTTACATTTATTGTAATTCTTCCTATATATGTGTGTGTGTGTGTGTGTGTATAAGGGATTTATATTTTTTAAGTTGTTGTACGTGCAACAGTCGAATACTTTCCATGTATATACGTGAAAGTTGTAACATCCTTCATTTTAATAATAGTGATGACATTAAAAGTAGAGTAAATCCCCTTTTTGGTCCTCAGCAAATTTTACGATACCCGTTTTAGTCACTAGCAAATAAAAAGGCTCATAGTGGTCCCTCAAAAATTCAAAATGGCCCATTTAGTTGAAATTATGGTCCCTCACAAATTTAAAAAAGAGCCATATTAGTCCCTAAAAGGATTAATATGGGTCCATTTTAAATTTTTTAGGGACCATGATGGGACTTTTTATTTGCTAGGGACTAAAGCGGGCATCGTGAAATTTGCTGAGGACCAAAAATGGTATTTACTCTTAAAAGTATTAATAATAATAAAAGAAAAAACAATTTAATTATCATTGCTACCATCTATACACAGATGCAATGATGCTACCATATATTTTCTTTTAAATTTATATATATCGTAGAATAAAATATAAAAAATAATATTAAAAAATCATTTTTTTTGTTAAAGATAATTTCCTTTATTGTTTTTTTATACCATTATGCTAGCAACATTGCATCGTCGTTGTCTTTCCTTCTTTTTTTAAACTGAAGATGAACATAGTTAAAAGAAAAAGAATGGTAGAATAAAACAAAAACATAACAGATTACTTGTGGTGCTAATGCATGTGAGGAAAATTAATTAACTAGAACTAACATCCTTCATTTTATAGACATGGATGTGGATTCGTACAGAACCTTGTACAATCTGACATATTTTTTTTCAAAAGTTTACTTCCTAACCTACATAACTATTTTACATTAGTCCTACATCCTACGTAATATTACATTACTTTACTATATATATAACATTCTCCAGTCACACACTGGTACATGATCCTTATTTAGTCCAAAGTGTACGCGTAAATCTCCACCTTGTCAGAATAAAATACAGATATGACTCCCTGATTTCCCATAACAATATAGTATTCTCAACGGTCATTATAAAAATAAACAGTAATATTCCATCCTTCTTTGTAAAAAGACAAGTTAGGAATCTGGAAAGATTAGCAAAACAAATAAACGTGAGAAAATTTTCAGTAATATTGAGGTTTTATAACTATAACCATTCCAGCCGTATTAACGGAAAATATATCATTCTCTCAAGTAATTTCATAAAAATAAAATTATTTCAGGAATAAGGATAAATAATAAATCGTGTAATATTTAACTGAAGCTAGTTAAATACCGAATTTTTTGGGTCTCTGCTTGTGAAAAGTTCTGTATGGCGGAGCTCAAACCAGGATAAGGCGTCCCTTACCCTAACAATCTGATCCCAAACTTTTATGATATAGTTAAAATTTACACATCATCTTAGTATTTATTTGATACCAAATAATCCATCAATCAATAATAAACTTTTAAAAAAAAGATAATAAAGCTAAAGGTAGGAATAACATCATGTAGAAAAGAATTTTAAGTAAAGAAACTGGCGAAGTAACAGTACCATGCAAGAAAAATCTTTAAAAGAAATAGTGCAAAGAGGATCCATGAGAGAAATTTTTTTATCTCTCTACATTACCTTTCTTTTATTTCCTATACTTCTTCTCTCCTCCTCTTCCGGTATGAATCCTTCAGCTTTTCTTTTCTTTTAACTGTTTAAGTTACTTCTCTTACGTTTTTTTTCTTTCTCTTCCTTAGTATAACACCTCGTATTTCTAAAATCATAATTATATATTAAAATGTGGACTAAAGGGTAGGATAAGTGAAAATCCTGAAATTAGGGTTAAAATACAAAGGAAGGGTAAAATGTTAAATTGCCAGACACGTAACCCTAGAAAAGTAAAATTAAGTAGGAGGTTTCAAATGGGAAAACTAACCCTGGAAATGGATTGAGAACGAAAAATTGAGTGGTTAGGCAAGTTTCTGGAAATTTGGTGAATAGTATTTTTTTTTCGGGTAAAAATATCGCGGTACAGTTGCACTGTAAAGCGAGTCAAATCAATTTTGAGCTCTAGGTTTGGATATAAGTTATAAATGAAAAATAGGACTAGGAAATATGATTTCTGGTGAAAATTGGTGGAAATTAGAGTGTTTGGGGAAGCATGCCCACAACACGCATAACAACTTAAAACTGTGATTTCTCAGAACGATCGGAAAACACCGGATTCATCTGATCAAAGGATATTAAAAGACAATGGTTAATGTTAAAAATTAGAGTTTCTAAATAGTTTAGGAAATTATGGACGTTTAGTGGAATAGACGAGAGATTTGAATCAGTTTGAAACGTGTGAGGTGGCGGTGGGACCCACCCCATTTAAGTGGACTTATGCCACATAGGACAACACAAAAAACTAGCATATTCTCTCTCCTCCTTCCTCTCAAACCCGCGGCTTCCTCCATGGATGGGCAAAGTTTGGTTTGAAAATTGTTTCAACCAAAACATCATCAAATCCTCTCCAAAAGCCAAAGTGTTGCACATGAAAGTTCAAGGAAATCATCATCCAAACCCAACCAAACCTTTGGCGAAACCCACTAATTTGAGAGAAATCCCCCACCCAAACCCGCAGCCATTTGAGTAGATTTGGTGTTCTTGGAGTTGATTGGTCCTCCAATGCTTTGGTATATTGTGGAGGAGTCCTAGGCCTTGCTTGTGAGTAAATTTCCACACTTTTAATTGGTTGAATATGTTGATTCAAATTTGGTGACCTAGAGCTACTTTTCATGAATTGATGTAGTTAGAGAGAAATTGAAATTGTGTATTAGATAAAAGTGGCTTAAAATGATGTTTTAAAGTGATTGAACTCATAAAAATAATTGAGAAATTATTTGGTAACTTAGGCAATTTTGATGATAATTTTCATGACTTTGTGAAATGGCTTGGTTGTAGGATGATGTAATTGAGTTGTGGAGTATTTGTATGAGTTAATTATAGGATTGTATGATGTGTGAAAATGTGAAATTTGATTGAATACCCCTAGGTATGTGGGCATGATCAATTCGGCCATGTGAGGGCATGTGGGGTTTGATGATATAAAAATTGTATAATTGATGTTGTATGATTGTGAATGGTGTTTAAATGGGTTGTATGTTAATATGGTGAAGTGGAATTGGAAGGAAAAATATTGGATGTGTGTGAGTGTGTATATTCGGCCATGTAAGGGAAATTAAGGAAAATTAGTGCTATGATGGTATTACACGGAACTTAGGACTTAAATGGGTGTTGTGGTAAGCTTGAGAAGGCATAGGAACCTTGAAATAAAATTTAGAAAATTATTTGGTAATTTTAGGCCATATGGCCGAATCTTGTATTGTTGGGGGGGGTGGACTTTGGTGCTTATAATCTTGTTTGGTTGCCCCTTATATTGATGATCCTTGTGTGATCATTGTAGGTTGCCTCCCATGGACGTAAATTCAGAGCTTTGAGCTTGGTGGGTTGCCTTTGGTCCTTGACCAAAGGGATTATGGTGAGTTGTTATGAATATATGCATGAATGCTTTAATAAGCATGTATATGTCTTGGTTGGTTATAATTGAAATAGGAATGACCTATGTGTAGGCATTTCTTGTTGGACCAAGCTCGGTGGTACTGTGAATTGGAGCTACCAAGAGAGAGAGCTTCCATCAGGTAATCCCTTGGTACTGGGGTTAATCCCCGTGTGTGCTCCACCATGCTCCTGATTGTTTGAAAGTTTTCGAAACCTTGAAAAGTCAATTAATCACTACGCCTGTTATTCAACCTCCAGACTGGAATCTACCCTTTGAATTAATGTGTGATGCAAGTGACCAGGCTATTAGGGTAGTTCTGGGCCAGAGGAAGGATAAACTCTTTCGTAGCATATACTACGCTAGTAAAACCTTAAATGAAGCTCAAGTGAACTATACAGTCATCGAAAAAGAACTATTGGCTGTAGTATATGCATGTGAAAAGTTCAGGCCATACATTCTGGGATCAAAAGTCATTATTCACACTGACCATGCAGCTCTCAGATATCTATTTGCCAAGAAAGAAGCAAAACCACGGTTAATAAGATGGATCCTACTGTTGCAAGAGTTTGATCTGGAGATCAAAGAAAGGAAAAGATGCGAAAATCAAATTGCTGATCACCTGTCCAGATTGGAACACATTGAAGTTGGGCTACCTATCAAGGAAACGTTCCCTGACGAACAATTGTTTGTTATCAATGACAAAGAAGTTGACGTTCCTTGGTTTGCTGATATAACTAACTTCTTTGCAGCAGGGCTGGAACCATATGAAGTAAGCTGGATGCAGAAAAAGAAATTTTTTCATGATTGCAAGAGCTATCTCTGGGATGAACCTTTATTATTCAAAAGATGTACAGACCAAATGATAAGAAGGTGTGCTCCAGAAGAAGAGAAACATCAAATCCTTTTTCAATGTCATTCATCCCCCTATGGAGGCCATCTGGGCGGAATAAGAACGGCATCCAAAATACTTCAATCAGGTTTTTATTGGCCATCTCTTTTTTAGAGATGCTCTTCAATATGCTAAACAATGTGATAAATGTCAAAGGGAGGGTAATTTAACTAAACAGAATGAGATGCCCCTTAATCCCATATTAGAAGTTGAATTGTTTGATGTATGGGGCATTGATTTCATGGGTCCTTTTCCCCCTTCTTGCGGGAATAAATTTATATTGATGGCTGTTGATTATGTAAGCAAGTGGGTGGAAGCTGTTGCCTTACCTACTAATGATGCCAAGGTGGTTATAAATTTTTTAAAGAAAAACATTTTGAAAAGATATGGGACCCCCCGCTGTATCATCAGTGACGGTGGGAAACATTTCATTAACCGCCAGTTTGACAGGTTGTTGGAAAAATATAGAGTCAAACATAAAGTTGCAACTCTATATCATCCACAGACCACTGGACTTATCGAAGTCTCTAACCGAGAGGTTAAGAGAATTCTAGAGAAGGTTGTTAACCCTTCTCGAAAAGACTGGTCTCTCAAGTTAGATGAGGCATTATGGGCTTACAGAACACCATTAGGATGTTCCCCTTATAGATTGATATTTGGCAAAGCATGCCACCTCCCTCTAGAGTTAGAACACAAAGCATATTGGGCAGTTTATGCTCTCAACATAGTTGAGAAAGCAGCAAGGGAAAAGAGAATGCTACAGATTGAAGAACTGAAATAATTCAGAGGAAACACATATGAATATCACAAGTTGTATACAGAAAAGATGAAAAAGTGGCACGACAAAAGAATTAGGAGAAGAGAGCTCAAGATTGGTCAGAAAGTGTTACTATTCAATTCCAGGCTCCGATTGTTCCCAGGAAAGCTCAAATCAAGATGGACTATGCCATATCAAATTGTAAAAGATGCAGGAAACGGAGCTTTTGAGATTCAGGGAACTGAACGTGGCCGATCTTTCAAAGTTAACGGGCACAGGTTAAAGTTGTATTCTGATGAAACGTTCAACGAAAAAGAGGAAAATATCCCTATTTCTGATTCCAATTAAGAAGTAAGTAACATGTCTAGCTAAAGACATTAAACTAAGCGCTGACTGGGAGGCAACCCAGTGGATACCTTTGCACTCTCACAAAGAGCAAAGTTTTGCGGTGGTTAAACTTAACCAAACAGCTCCCAAAATGGAGGGAACATCTGATGTTCGAACTCCAAGTCCAAACAAATAAAATATGTTCTGTTCCAGGAACGTAGTTTTGGGGTGGTTCAAAAATCACATTTTCCAATTTACTGTTTTTCTGTTAATTTATTCTTGTTTCCTTTTCTGTTCCCTAGTGTAATTTTTAATTCCTTTTTGAAATAGAAAAATCCTTTTTTGATCAAACTGTTTGGGACATACATTTCAGTTATAGTATTGCCGCTGTGAAACTTTGATTAAACCAACGACATGAAGCACAAAGTCAATAAGTAATCATTCTTGTTCTTACTCTGAATGCTTGAAATATGAAAGGTGAAATGAATTTAATCTTCAGATTTTTGAAGGAAACTGAACTGTGTGAACTAAAGCTGGTGAGGAATGAAAAATACCAAACACTTACTCATGAGAGAATTCCTGAGGTGTCACCACAAGGAAACTTCTTAACTTGCCTTGATGCTGTCAGTACTGCTGAAGAACAGTTGAATTTCACTAACAAGGATCAACCTTCAAACACTCACCCTGCCACAATTAAACAAACACTTCCATTTTCATTCATACCACAGTACAACCCCACACACACACGCACTCATCCCACGGTCAACTAAAAGGGGCAAGGAACAAATTCAAAATGAGCAAAAGGACAAGAAGAAAAGAAAACAAAGAAAAATGGGAATAGTCATTCAAAGAAATTCAGAAGAAAATACCATAAAAGATTCCTCCAAAGGAAGAAAAAAAGGTACAAAAAGACAAGGTGTTCCCTTAACCAGAAAAGTCCAGCTCCAGAACAGAAGAACTGCATAATGTTCCTTGATCCAAGACCAGTGACCATTATATTTCTAAAAACCCTCCATCAATCATTTTTCAAGATCCTTGATATCGAAGACACCTGTTGTAAGAACCCGCACCGCTAATTAAGGAAATTAATTAGATAATTATGAGATAATTCCATAATTGACCCTAATAATTATTATGAAGCTTTAATAATTATAGTAAGTGAGTAATAATGTTGAAAGTCGCTTTTCTGACGAAAAGTGCAGATACCGGTTCTGCTAGTCGGTATAAATGCGTACCGAAAAAGTATCCCGGAAAACTATAATAAGTGCATGAATATTCCTAGAATAATATGTAGGACTTGTAAAACAAGTTTCAAGTCAAAATAATGAGAACTGGTGCCAGAACTGATACTGGCTATGGAAAAGCGCGTATCGGAAAGGTGCTCCGAAAAATAAAATAAAAATATGATAAATCTTATAAAAATGAGTTGGTTCAGAATCTAAAGTTTGAGATTAAAATGATAAGTGTAGCTATTAATGCTAATACTGTGCGATTAAACTTAATGGGAGTATAAATGGGCATTTACACAATAACCTAGGTCAGATTTCTTGCTTCTACGCAGCCTATTTTCTGAGTTGAGAGCTCCACCTTGGTTGCCACTCTCTCCTTCACCAAGCCCTTTCCTTTTCTCCATAGAACTCATCAAGACACCACTTTTATGATGGATTCTTCACCTCTAGACTCTTTGACACTTGAGAGCAACCTTGGGAGTGTGAGAATGACCTTTGTTTTAAGATGACCAGCTGCTATTTGGTGGGGTTTGGGGCTATAATTTGGATTTTGAGTGTGTGGAGCCTTGTTCTTGGCTTCTTGAGCTTTTCTTGACTTCTTGAGCTTCAAGAAGCCACCTTTGGGCATAAAGGGTCAAGCTTGAAGTGTATTTTCGTAGCCTTGTGAAGTCTGAACCATTGTGCTGTGTAGAGGACCCCTTGTGTGTCTCATTTTCCGATTTTTGGAGCTTGGAAGGTATACCATGACCACCCTTATGTATTTTGATGTTTTAAGCTTGTTTAAGCAATTAAAAATCGTAACTAGAACCATTTGATAAAAGGAATGTGTTTCTGGGTTCATAACATGTTAATAAACATCTGTTTAAGGAGTTCTTGGACTCCAGATCGAGTTTGGATCATTAGAGGTCGATCTTACCTTTAAAACTCAGTTTTCTGCATTCTGTCGAAGAAGTATTCGAATACTTTTCGGGCAGTATTCGGATACCTTTCTGGGAAAATGCAGTAATCGAATACTTCGCGAGACAACAACAACCTATTTTAGTAAAATTGCGATATCTTGAGCTTCAGAGCTCTAAATTGAGTGAGGTTTAGACCTATGTTAATCTAACGGATAGGGCTACAACCTTGTAAATTTTCAGATCCATTGGATTAGTGGATTTCTCTCAGTGTATGTTTGAAGTCGAGACCCTATTGCTGGAAATTCAGCTTGTTGTAAGAACTTTGCAAAAATCATAACCGGAGTTATACAACTCCGATTGAGGCATAAGACATGTCGTTGAAAAGCTTGAGATGTCTAGTTTGACATAGTAAAATCTTAGAGTATTTGGTAAAGAGTTGCAACGATAGTTTTAATCTGGTAGTCGAATACTCCTTATAGGAGTATTGGAATACTTTTCTGGGAAGAAAAGTATTCGGTTACCTTTGAAGAAGTATTCGAATACTGGAAAGTATTCGAATACAGTGGGGTTTGATATTCGAATACTGTGGTACTCGGATACTGGGGGAAAAGTATTCGGATACTTGGTAGTATTCGAATACTTAAATGAAAGTAATCGAATACTTTCTGGAGACTTGGAGTATTCGAATACTCATCGAGGAGTATTCGAATACCTCCTGCAGAAACAGCATGTAATGAGTTAAAATGAGTAAGAAAGAATTAATCACTTAGTGTAATTTGTGCTATGATTATTGATGATTAATTATGGTGTGGGCAGATTGTGATTGTGCTGTTTGTGGGCCTTGAGCTTGTGTGGACTCTTGGTTTGGATAGCTAGTTTACAACGTATGCTTTCGTGTCCTCGGTTTAGCCATTGTTGGTTCCACCATTTCCTATGGGGGGATGGTTTATATGCATGATGTGGTTTCCATGTATTGTTTATTGAAATGCTATGGAGCTGTTGAGTGCAATTGTTGTATGATATTTATGTGGTGTTTGCCTTAACGGGAAGCCATGGGGTGGTCTTTTAGGGTGTGTGTAGCATGGGCTGGTATTGTGTGGGTAATAGACGTATTCCTGCACTTCTCTGATCAGTAGAATTGTTAGAACACACATGGCATGATTATCTGCTGCATTGCACTATTTTGGAACTTATATTGAATAAATGCTTTTGAACTTATATTTGCACATGTAAGTGAGCTTGGGGTGGAAGATCCTTGAGGACCCCTTGTCTTACTGAGATTTCTTTTTAGAGATCTCACCCCATGTTTGGGGCAGCATTTTCAAGTTCAGGTAATGCGGGGGTTGAAACCTCTGTCGGCAGAAGGCCGGAGCTTAGCTGATATTGCTGTTTATTTGCTGACATGTTTGGATGCTGGATTATATCTGTTGATGCTATGCTATTAGCTTGTTATTATTATGTTGCTGTTGTTGAGACTATGTTCGACTGTGTTGCCTTATTTGGTGAGCATGGGGATTGTCCATGCCATATTGATTGACTATATCTTGGTTTAGATTTGAGCTGTAATAATGTATCAGGATTATGTCCGGACTACATGTTGTAGTTCCGTGATTTTAGATACTCACTGTTACTTATTTTATGAGGTATTTCAGTTAGTTGTCTCTTGCAATTACATACAGGCAATGTTTTTATGAAATTGATTATGTAATCAACTTGGCTAAGTATAATGACATCATAATTGAAAAGAAAAAGATATTCCGCATTTTTAAATTAGGTGTGGCTTAATACGATGATATGTTAACAATTCGGATGCATACGGGGTGTTACACCTGCACTTCTTAGGAAAGCAGCAGATAAGCAAGTTTGAAGAATCAGATCCAGGAATGGACAGAAAAACACCAAGCCCTGAGTGATAGTGAGATAAAAGATCAGCAACCTTCACTTACCTAGGAACAAATTATTTTTACTGATCACCTGGGGAAAGTAGTTCATTCTTTGAAAATTTTATGATTACTTACTGGCTCAAGTTTCTAAAGTTGAGCTATTCTTTGAAATTGAGCAGCCTAAGCCATTATTTCTGAGTTGTTTGAGGACAACCAACAGTTTAGTTTTGGGATGTTTGATGGGACGAAAATTTGTTCCCATCTAAGCCCATTTTGATGGCAAAATGCCATCCGTTCCCTCACCTGATGAGCAACTTTAGCACTAAAAGCACATGTTTAATATTTTTTTGACAAAAACACAGTGGGAAACGGATGGTGACGTAAGTCTTTGGAAAATATATAAAAAAGGGAACGGATTTGGAGCATTAAATACACCTGCTTCACTCATTTATTATTTCTGACCACTTTACAGGAAACGTTGGAAAGAAGTTTCCATAAAGCATAAGCGGTGTAGCAATCGAGCAAGAGGAAACGTGCGCAGCAGAGAATAAACAGTTCCTATTGGTTAAAGAGGAAAGCAAGGCATGGGGATGATCAGAAGGAAAGACAAATCTCAACAATAACTGCCTCATCCAGCCACTTGCGCCCCTCAAAGCACTGATCACACTGCCCCTTCCATGTAGTCAAGAAAACAACTCCAAGAGAATTACCCACTTTGCCCTTCACTCTTCTGCCTATAAATAAGACGTTCCAGCACGAAGAAAATAGTCGAATTCCTTAAGAAGAGATCACTTAGTTTATTTTATAGTTTTCTTTGTATTTTTTATAGTTTTAACTTTAGTTAAGTGACAACACTTCTTCTTCATTCTGTATCACCCACTTGAGACTCCTCACGAGCAGCAACCATATTCTCCACTTTTTATTCTGTTGTAATCAAGTTATTTTTATTTAAATACAAGTGTTATTTCTCTCATTTCCATTCGTTATCTCTGAACTGAATCTCGGGTCTATGGAACTTCAGTTTGGAATAATTATGTTTAAGCTAGTAGCCATAGGCTAAACTATCTGTGGAACGGAAAAACTGCAAAGTTCTTAAAGACTTATTTTCAAAACTTTTGTATTTAAGCTTTTGTATTTCTCTGGTTAAGTGAGCTATATTCATTGTGTATCAATGGAAATTGAACACATACTGAGAAAGGAACTTCCATAAGGAAGGGATTTCAGACAGCTTAACCAGAGGGGGAAGGTAGTGTTGTGGAAACAACACTGCTGGTTGCCTTAGGAATAAGGGACCACCTCGTTCACTTGAAGGTTCTATACCCAGTACCTGTTGGAGTCAAGGGAGCCATAGGAATATGGAAACTTGTGAGCCATCCAGTCCATAAGCTGAGGAATCAGACGTTGGCAGTAAAGAGACTGGAACAAAGACAAAAGTGTTAAATCTTGAGTAGAGAAAATAATTATTTAAGAATGGAACAGTGGATCCGTTCCTTCTGTTAAAACTGTTTTACACCATCCATCCTGTTGTCTCTTAATTACTGTTATTACTATTGTTATTTTTTATGTTATTTGTTCAATCTTGTATCTATAAATCTTCCATGAATATTGATTTTCCTTCTCTCAACAAGAAGGGTATCATACATAACGAAGCGATGAACTGTTTGCTGTCAGACTGAACCTACTATCCTTGAGGAACGTTGTCAAGATAGTAGAGAACGTTTGACCAAACAGGTCAATTACTAACTTTTCTTTTCATTTTTATTCTTTGTAAAATAGTATAAGGCATTAATTAGAGTTTCATCCTCGTGGGAACGATAATCTGGGCATTAATACTCCCATTTATTACTTGATGCGTGTTCTTGCGCACTTAGGTTGAAATTAAAAGAGCAAATGTGTTTTCTCTTAATGAACTAAGGAACGTTCTACAGCATATATATTTTTCACCCAACAGCTTTTAACCCAACATATGCTAAGCCATCTAAGTGTGAATTCTGGCTATCTGAAGTGCAATTTCTGGGTCATGTTATTTCCGCTAGTGGTGTTGCTGTGGATCCGAGTAAGATTGAAGCGGTAAGTGACTAGGAACGACCTAAGACTGTGACTGAGATCAGGAGCTTTCTGGGCCTTGCTGGTTATTATCGCAGGTTTATACAGGGATTTTTGTCTATGGTATCGTCGTTGACCCAATTGACACGAAAGGATACTCCTTTTGTGTGGACCCAAGAATGTGAAGACTGTTTTCAGATACTTAAAAAGAAGTTGACTACTGCTCCTGTGTTGACCCTTCTCGATCCGGAAGGTGAGTTTGAAATGTATTGTGATGCTTCCAAGAAAGGTTTGGGGAGTGTGTTGATGCAAGATAGGAAGGTGGTTGCTTATGCTTCTAGGAAGCTGAAGCCTCATGAGGAAAATTATCCGATGCACGACTTGGAGCTTGCTGCTATCGTGTTTGCCTTGAAAATCTTGAGGCATTTTCTGTATGGGAAGAAATTTGCTGTGTTCAGTGATCACAAAAGTTTGAAATGTTTGTTTGATCAGAAAGAGCTGAACATGAGACAGCAGAGATGGGTGGAATTCTTAAAGTATTATGATTTTGAGCTGAAATACCATCCGGGTAAAGCTAATGTGGTAGCAGATGCCTTGAGTCGGAAGTCTGTCAGCGTGTCCCAACTGATTATGTGGGATAATGAGGTGATTGAACAGTTCTGAGATTTGAAAATAACAGATTTCTTTGCAGGTAGGATTTGTGATATTGAGCTGACTAGAATTGAGAATGAATTGCATGAGAAGATAAAAGAAACTCAGATACAGAATGACAGTGTCAAATACTTGAAAGGCCAGAGTGGCATATCTGTTAATGAACAAGGGTTGTTATTATATCAGGGCAGGATTGTTGTGCCCAAGGAGCATGCAGAGGAGGTAATGGTTGAGGCCCATAAGGGTCAGATTGCTATCCACCCAGGTGCTACTAAAATGTATCAAGATCTAAAAGAGAAATTCTGGTGGCCTGGGATGAAAAAGGATGTTGCTGAGTATGTGTCAAGGTGCTTAATTTGTCAGAAAGTAAAGATAGAGCATCAAAAACCTGCTGGTTTACTTCTGCCACTGGATATACCAGAGTGGAAATAGGAGAGCATCTATATGGATTTTGTTGTTGAGTTGCCTCGGACTCAGGCTGGATACAATTCAATTTGGGTTATAGTGGACAGGCTTACGAAGTCTGCACATTTTCTGCCAGTGCGAGTGGACTTCTCTACGGAGAAGTTAGCAAAATTATATGTAAATGAGATAGTAAGGCTCCACGGGATACCGGTTAGTATTGTCAGTGATCGGGACCTGAAATTTAAGTCTCTCTTTTGGGGAGCCTTGGAGCAGGCTTCTCGCACTCAGCTCAGGATGAGCACTGCGTATCACCCATAGACTGATGGTCAGACTGAGAGGACCATACAGACACTTGAAGATATGCTGAGAGCTTACACACTGGAGCATGGTACTACTTGGGATAGATATTTTTCATTGGTGAAATTCTCGTATAATAACAGTTTTCACTCCAGTCTGGGCATGGCACCGTATGAGGCATTGTATGGACGGAGATGCCGTACTCCTACTTGTTGGACTGAAGTAGGTGACAAAGAGAGATTTGGGCTGGATTTTGTGCAAGAAACTACAGTACAAATTGAAATGATTAGAGAAAAGCTTAAACAGGTACAGAATCAGCAGAAAAGTTACTATGATAATAGACACGGACCGCTGGAATTTGAAGAAGGTGATCATGTATTTGTGCGGTTATCTCCAGTTACGGGTGTTGGTCGTGCATTGGGTGTGAGGAAGCTGAGTCCTCGGTTTATTGGGCCTTATCAAATAATGAAAAGAGTGGGATTAGTGGCCTATCAGCTTGCCTTGCCCCCACAGTTGTCGAATCTACACGATGTTTTCCGTGTATCGCAGCTGCGGCGTTACGTTCCGGATGAATCACATGTGGTGATACCGGACGATATTGAAATTCGGGAGAACTTGAAGACTCCTGTAGGTCCTATTGATATCCTTAACCGCAGTGAAAAGAGGCTGAGAAGTAAGAATATTCCAGTGTTAAAGATTCAATGGGAAGGACGTACACCTGAGGAGGCTACTTGGGAACGAGAGGATGAGATTCTCTGGTTGTATCATGAGTTAACGAACAAGTATGATTAAATTTTGCGGACAAAATTTTAAAAAGGAGGGATGAATATAACACCTCACATTTCTAAAACATATATTAATATATTAAATATGGATTAAAGGGTAGGATTAGCGAAAATCCTGAAATTAAGGCCAAAATACAAAGGAAGGATAAAATGGTAATTAGCCAAACACGTAACCCTAGGAAAGTAAAATTGAGTAGGAGGTCTCAAATGAAAAAACTAACCCTGGAAATGGATTCAGAACGAAAAATTGAGTGGTTAGGCAAGTTTTTGAAAATTTGGTGAATAGTGTTTTTACCGGGTAAAAATACTACGGTACAATTGCACCGTAAAGCGTGCTGATTAAATTTTGAGCTCTAAGTTTTGGTATAATTTATAAATGGTACATAGGACTATAGAATATGATTTCTGATGGAAATTGATGGAAATTAGTGAGTTTGGAGAAGCGTGCACACAGCGCGCATAACATCTTAAAACTGCGATTTCTCCGAACGACCGGAGGATGAACTGTGAACTTATTGCTATGTGCCTCCTTCAAAACTTCTCTCATCAATTCTTTCTTCTTTGGTACAACAATCCTTCCATGAAATTTCACAAAACCATCTCCCCTTTTAGTAAATCCTTCATGTTCTAAAATTTTTTCTAACTTGGAATCCTTCAGTTGAGCTTCTCTAATTTTGTCTATTAGCTCATTATCCAATCTTATTTCACTAATTCGTAAACTTCGAGGTAGCACAGTCACAGATAATCGCATATATCTAAATTTGTCTAATAACTCCATTTCTTTGATCATTAAATATGACATGTGAAGGGATTTTCTGCTTAAAGCATTAGCTACCACATTTGCTTTCCCTGGATGATATTTAAGTTCAAAATCATAATCTTTCAAAAATTCCATCCAACTCCTTTGCCTCATATTTAATTCTTTTTGTTCAAATAAATATTTAAGACTCTTATGATCACTAAATATCTCAAACTTGACTCCATACAAATAATGCCTCTAAATCTTAAGGGCAAAAACTACTGCAGCCAATTCTAAATCATGAGTTGGATAATTTTTCTCATAAGGTCTCAATTATCTTGATGCATAAGCTACAAATTTCCTTTCTTGCATTAAGACACATCCTAAACCCTTTCTAGATGCATCACTGTAAAACTCAAACTTTCCTGATGGATCAGGGATTATTAAAATTGGTGCAGACGTCAACTTATTCTTCAAATCTTGAAAACAATCCTCACATTCTTGTGTCCACACAAAAGGATTTTCCTTCCTAGTTAATCTAGTTAAAGGTAATACTAATTGTGAAAATCCCTTAATAAATTTCCTATAATATCTTGCCAATCCTAGGAAACTCCTAATCTCAGTGATAATCTTAGGCCTTTCCCAGTGCATTACAGCCTCAATCTTACTCGGATCAACTGACACTCCTTCTTTTGATAACACATGCCCTAAAAGTTTCACTTTTTTCATCCAGAATTCTCATTTTGAAAGTTTAGCATACAATTGTTTATCTTTTAGAATTTGTAAAACTATCCTTAAATGCTCCTTATGTTCTTCTTCATTCCTAGAGTATATTAAAATATCATCAATAAATACCACTACAAATTGATCTAAATAAGGTCTAAAAATCATATTCATGTAATCCATAAATACAGCTGGAGCATTTGTCAATCCAAAAGGCATCACTAAATATTCATAATGTCCATACCTAGTCCTAAAGGCTGTCTTTGAAATATCTTCAGTCTTAATTCTAATATGGTGATATCCTGACCTCAAATGTATTTTAGAAAACACTGGTGCTAAAAGGTCATCTATCCTAGGCAAATGGTATTTATTTTTAATGGTGACTTTATGTAGTTGCCTATAATCTACACACAACCTCATACTTCCATCCTTTTTCTTGACAAAGAGCACTGGTGCTCCCCAATGTGACACACTTGGTCTGATGAACTACTTTGATAGTGGTTCCTCTAATTGCTTCTTTAGTTCAACAAGCTCTACAGGTGACATCCTATAGGGTGCAATAGAAATTGGCCCTACTCCAGGTATTAGGTCCATGGAGAATTCAATTTCTCTGTTTGGGGGTAAACCTGGAATTTCATCCAAAAAAACATCTGAGTACTCAGAGACAATACGGATATTGGTTGTATCAGGTTTAGCCTTTGCTTCTGAAAGATTAAAGAGAACATATCCTTGTGCTCCATCTAACAAACTCTTCCTAAGTTAGGAAGTTAACAAGAATAAAGATTCATTCGAAAGTTCTGACTCTTTTGTGAATATTATACTTTTATTATGACAATCAATGACCACACAATTAACAGACAACCAATCCATACCAAAAATCACATCTATATCAATCATAGGCAAACAGACTAGATCTACCTCAAATAATTTCCCTTCGAGTTGAAAATGACAATTTCTACAGACTTGAGATGTGGTTATCTTTTCTCCAGTAGGCAGAAAGATTTCAATATAAGAAGGTAAAATGAAAATTGGTAATTTTAACTTTTGGGCATAAGATATGGATATGAAAGAATGAGAAGCCCCAGAATCAAAAAGTAAAGTTATAAGAGAATCTTGTATTAAGCTCGTACCTTGAACCAAGTTTGAAGCTTGGTCGTTTCCTGACCACTTAGGGTGAAAACTCCTCCTCTTGTTGTAGGTTGGTTTGACGAATTCTGACCTTGACTTTGAGAACAATTCCTTAACATATGTCTAGGCTTCCCACACTTAGAGCACACACCTCTTCCTGCCAAATATTCTCCAACATGATTTTTCTTACATTTTGGGCATACCTGAATCTGGGAATCTGTCGACCCGCATTCTTCTTCCCTCCATTGCCAACAAAATTGTTTCCCGAGTTTTGTGCCCGTGGAAACCTCTCTTTGTTGTTGTCATTATTCCTTCTCCGATTTGAGACTTTGTCTTTCTCCCTTGCTTCCTCAGCCTCCTTCATAGTTGCTTCAATATCTCTGCAGTTGTTTATTAAAGATGAAAAATTCCTGATTTAATGTCCTATTATCATACTTTTTAGTTCAGGTTTTAATCCAGATTCAAATTTAGTTGTCAACCATTCTTCATTAGTTTGATTCTGTACATAGTTAGAATATTTGGATAGTTCTTCAAATTTTGCCACATATTCTCTAATGGTCATGTTTCCTTGTTTAAGTTCAAGGAATTCTATTTCTTTTCTGTTTCTTATACTTTGAGGAAAATATTTTTCCAAAAAGGCATCTTTAAAGATTGTCCATGTAATCTCTGTCCCTTGGCTTTGGAAATATCTTTTGGTATTTGTCCACAAATACTCTGCTTCTCCAATGTGGCAAAGTTTACCCGATGAGTATTAGGATAGTCCATTGTTGGGGTAGTAAAATCCGAAGATTAGGATCGTTCTCTAGAAACGGTTGTTTTAGTTTCTTTTTAATTTCTATTCTTATTTCTTGAACTGTAAGTGATTAATCTTTTAAATTGCAAACTAAATGAATCAAAAAATTTATCAGATTTGTATTTAACAAAAATAATAGAGCTATCTATTCAACAAATGCAACAATTATAAGGTACTAGAATTCTTGAATCATGGATTTTCCAAAGAAATTTGCACTCCTGCATTTTATAACTGCTATGGCACTTTAATCTTAGAATTTGAACTACTGTGACAATTTTAGCTGAAACTTCCCAGTTCCAAATTTGTTCCTTAGAAGGGTCTTTTCCCAAAGTCTTCTAAATCTTCAAGAATTATTTCAAATACCTCCTTGGGTTATCCCTAACCTCCAGGATTTAATTAGCAAAAGAACATAACCTGATTTCCCAATCACAATTATGCTAAAAATATTTCAAGATTCATTCCCATGGTTTTCTTTGAACTTTAAATCAGAATCTTGCTAATCAAATGAGATTAAAAGAAACATTACAGTGTTCAGAAAATTAAAGGAATCATCCAATCATCTTGAATCCCAGAAAAGAGAAAATTAGCAAGCGATATCAACAAACGAAAATTACTGAGTTTGAATTAAAAACAACATGCATTACCAATATCAAGAAAAGAGATCTCAAAGTAAGAAATTACACACCAGTATTTCAAGAATTGAAGATTCTAAACTAGAGCTAGGAAGAACTTGCAGAAATATAGAAACACAAGCTTGCATGCAGATCCTTGATCCCTTCCCACGAAGATGTGTTGTCAGTGCACTTCGAATTCAAGAACTTGAAGAACAATTGCACTCAGCTTTTAAACAAAAGAGTTTCAAGAACATTCAAAAAGAAAAATATCACTACTGAGAAACTAAAACTGAAAATCTGATAACTCCTAAGTCTATTTAACTAAAAATAACCACAGATCCAAAGATTCATTGTTGTCCATCCATGCTTGTCCTCATCCAATGGTCCAACTCTCTTTTTTTCCTCACTTCCAAAAAGTAACTCATATGGCTCTTTAACTGCAGTAAAAATAGTAAAAGAGGATAGTAAATATTAAGTTATATCTTTTTCTCTCTTTTACCTTACTAGGCTGATTGGTACTCATTTGGCTCATTACCCTGTACTTATAACCAGTCTTCAACTCAAATATTGTAAAAATAAAGCCATTAAAATATGCATAACTTATAGCTAACATCCATTACCAGGAGTATTTTCTCAAGTTCTTTCACCCATTCCGTGGCTGCTTCAGGGTTATAATCTCCACGAAAATTGGAAGGTTTATGCTTACGAAATTCAGTAAGTCCTTTATAATGAAAATTAAGTCCTCCCTGAGTATTTGCAGTTCTAGGTCCACTTTCACTTTCAGAATTATGGATGTGATTTCTGGTTGCACGGTCCTCCCTCAACTCGTGAATAATTTGCTTATTAGTTACAGTCTGTTCTCTAAGAGTTTCTGCTACCCGGGTAAATGCATCAGTTACTGGGTTAACTTCTGGTTCAGAAGTTGAAGATGTCTGCCTTGTATCTGCCATAGATCTACATATATTGTTTTATGATAGTGAGTTAATTAGGCTCATTAAAATAACTCAAAATATGCATGATCTATGACCAAATACCAAGCAACTATAATAGTTTAGGTTTTTTTTTATAAGTAAACACACTTTTTGGTCCCTAACAAAAAACACGGTCCCCACTTTAGTCCCTTACAAAAATAAATTAGTCAGTTAGTCCCTAACAAATTCAAAGTGGACCCATTTTAGTCCTTTTGAGGGACTAATATGAGTCTCTTTTAAATTTATGAGGGACCACGATTTCAACTAAATGGGTCCACTTTGAATTTTTTAGGGACTAACTGACTAATTTATTTTTGTAAAGGACTAAAGTGGGGACCGTGTTTTTTGTTAGGGCCAAAAATGGTATTTGCTCTTTTTTTATTTACATGATACCATAAAAGGTAACATCTTTGATTTTAATAATAGTGATGACATTAAAAGTATTATTGATAATAATAAAAGAAAAAATTAATTATCATTGCTACCATATTTATACACAGATACAATGATGCTACCATCTATTTGCTTTTAAATTTATATATATCGTAGAATAAAATATATAATAATTAATATCAATAAAACTTTTTATTTTGTTTAAGTTAATTTCCTTTATTGTTTTTTTATACCATTATGCTAGCACCATTGCATCTTCGTTGTCTTTCTTTCTTTTTTCCTTTTTCTTTTTTCTTTTTTTTTTTTAAACTGAAGATAAACATAGCTAAAAAAAGAGAATAGTAGAATAAAACAAAAACGTAACAGATTACTTGCGGGTGCTCATGCATGTTGTAACACCCCGTGTGCACCTGGTGTATTAAACATACATATGGAAATAGTGCAGCTAAGTAAATGCGGAAGCTAACTTTTTTCTTTCCAATTATGAAATTAGTCGTTATTAACATAGTGGATTACTTATTCTTTTTCAAAATATCACCTGTATGTTAATTGCAATAAATAACTAACAAATTGACCTCATAGAATAAATAACTAACACGTAGACCGTACAATATCCTGATACATTATACAACTCAAGACTAAATAAACATAATAGAATCAATGTGGCATGGACAACCCCCATGCTCACCAAATATAATAACATAACCCAATCAATGTCTCAAATCAAATAACAATATACCAAAAATAAAGCTTGGTCAACATCCAGACATACTAGTAAGGCAGCATGCATAATCAACTCAACTCCGGCCTCCTGCCGCCAGAGGTATCAACCCCTGAGGTACCTGTACCTGAAATGTGCCCCAACACGGGGTGAGATCTCTAAAAAGAAGTCTCTGTAAGACAAAGGATCCTCAAGGATCTCTCCACCCCAAGCTCACTTACATGTGCAATATAAGTTTCAAAACAGTAACAACAGTATAATTTCCAAAATCTGTGCAATGCAACATATATCCATGTCATGTGTGTATGCATCTAACTGGCCAGAGAATAAAAAGTAGGGATTACATACGTCTACAACCTATAGTACAAGGAACACCGCTTATACCTCACCCCACGGAGTTGCATAACACCAATCTACTCATGTTTGACAGTTGACCATCAAGCCTATCAGAGTATCCTTTTCCTACCCGGGTATATTTTGAAAATTTTACCCTACCCGAGTAGTCAAGGGAATACCCGAGTATATTTCAAAAATCTGAAAAAATGGTTGAATTATTTACCCGGATAGGGAGAGAGCTACCGGGTAAATATTACAAGAATATCCAAAACAAAGGATTGTGTCTCCGGTAAAAAGAATCCCTCTTCAAGAATAATTGACTGGTCTTTGGAGAGCCTAAGTTTTTTCCTTGAGGTTTCACCGTCTTCTTCGTCGTTGATTCCTCTAGAACAAGCTCTGTCTATGTCATGTTCTTCCGCGTTGTTCTCTCTCTCGCTACGCTTACCGCTCACGCTCGAAACAGTGCTGTTTGGGGATGAAACACCACCCTCCTCTTCACAATCAACCCCATAAGGCAACCGCTTCACATCGATTGCGCCCAGGAAAGATCGACCTTCGCCTCTGCATGTTTCCGAATCTCGATTTGCATGCATGTAATCAAAACAGAATTTAGTATAAAAATTAAGGGTTTATTTTTTCTAAAGTTACTTTAGATAACTTTATCTAATGTTAATCGAAACGACGTCGTTTTGGGCGGAAATCATGGTGTTTTTGTAATTTTAATTTATTTCAGGGTTATAATAGTTTTTATCATTATAAATTTTTAATTTTTTAACCCCAAAAGGACGTCGTTTCGATGAACATTAGACAAAGTTGTCTAAAGTAACATCATAAACTTTTTTCCCAAAAATTAATCTGGTCATTGATTTTTATTCTTTCAATAAAGAAAACCAAAAAAAAAAGTGAGATAGAATTATTCCCCTGAGGTGCGCTTGTTTTTTTCTTTTTTCTTTTCACCATGTTTAAAGTAAAAGATAAAGAAAACAGAGAGAAATTGGACCAGATCTGGAAACAAAGGGAACAAACATCTGGAGAATCGAATAACACACACCTGAAGAAGTGAAAGGCTGGTTCCAGGAGGGTTTTTGAGTCATATCCTTTGTTTTGGATATTCTTGTATTATTTCTTCTTGCTTCAGTCATCAACTTTCTTGATGATCCCTGTTATTGTTACAAGCAATTCTCTCTCTCTCTCGTGATTATTTTTCCTTTCCTTTGAATTTTTGTAAAAGCAAGAGTGAAAGTGAAATAACTATGAAAATTCTGATCTGATAATTACGATCATATATTGACAAAATATGCAACATTTACCCGGTAGCTCCATCCTTATCCGGGTAAATAATTCAACTATTTTCTCAGATTTTTAAAATATACCCAGGTATTCCCTTGACTATCCGGGTAGAGTAAAATTTTCAAAATAGACCCGGGTAGGGAGGGGATATCCGGGTAGGCTTGATGGTCAACGGTCAAACAGGGACAGATTAGTGTTATATTTTTAAGTAAGATTAAATTTTTGAAATAGTTTATAATCAAGGTCAATTTAATAATTAATTATTCCATAAGGGCTACAGTGGTCGAAAAGCCCGATAATCTAAGATTAATTTTTTTCATAAGGAGATCACATTAAATAAATAAATTTCTCCCAATAAAATCTTTTCTATATACATGATAAGGGATCGAACCCCTCTTAACATGCTTAAAAATCTTAATTATCTATCAATTATACTGGTCTTTGTTGGTTACAAATACAAAACTTACCATATTTTAAAACAACTTGTTATTTGCTTGATTTTAAGCGTATTTTAATATTTAAGATTAACAAATATAAGAAAGAAAAAGTCAATGATAAACACTTATTTAAATGATGAAACGTAATATTTAATATTAACGATTAGAGAGAATTTTACTATTACCATAAAGTAAAAAATATTAAAAAAATATTATTTATAAAAATGAAAATCTTGACAATATAATAAAATTGAATATTTGTTTGGTATGCAAATTTTTAAATATGATCATAAATAACATTTATAATATCAATTAAATAGAAAATAAATAATAAAAAACTAGCTTATATTTTTTGTTTTAGATATTTTCATTTATTTTTTAATATTAACATGTTTAGTTTTTTATCCTTGTTTGTTTTTATTTAATCAAAAATTTATTTTTTAAGTATTCCGGACATTTTAATATATAATTTAATAATTTTACATTAATAAATAACAAATTCATATTATCTATTTTTCATTAAAAGAGAGTATTCAAGTATTTTCTTTCATAATATAAGTCAAGTTCTGTCGTTTTCTTATTCATTACACTATAAATTTACAATAAAATATTATAGTATTTCATAAACAATAAAAAATTGGCTTATATTTTGAAATTCTGTAGTACAATATAATAGAGGAGTGTTCATCATCCGATCCAAACCGATTCAAACCGCGTTGATCGAACGGAAAAACTGAATTAACCGAAAATTGAAAAATCAAATATTGAAGAAAAAAAACCCACAAAATTTAATTGGATTGGTTGGTGAAAATCGATCCAGTGACTACTCAAGGACCTCAACCTTACCATCTACCTACTTGGGTCTTTCCCCAAAAATCATATAGCAAAATTCTAGATTCAAGACCCATTAACCCAACATGTTAGAGAAAGTTGGTTGTGCATGATCTATGTTATGTTTTTTTTTATAAGATATATAATATATTTTTATTACATTGGTTATTGTTGTATCTGCTCCTCTATAGGATGAAAATTTGGGTTACTTCATATCTCAAGCAACTATATTATAAATTTTTTGTTGGAGGTAAAAGATGGTAATTCAACATTTTGTTGTACAATGCTTCTAGATTGCACAATAATCATCATACAAATCTTAGGCTTTTCAAAAAACCAAAAATCGATTCAATCCACCGAATAAAATTGGATTGGATCGGATTTGAAAAAAATCTAAACCGAATGGATGATTACATAATTAAACCGAATGGATTGGGTCATATGATTTTTGCTTCCAAAATCGATCCGATCCAGACCGCGAACACCCTAATATAATCAACCATGTTATACAATTAATTAGATATAATCTTATTACAAGAATAAATAGATATAGTTTCAAAATGAAATGAAATATTTGTCGTTTTAAGACTCTAACTAAGGAAATTAAAAAATAGGAAAAAAATATTAATTATAATTTTTTTTAACATTCCAATAAAATCATAATAATATTGAAAGTATATATATATATATATATATATATATATATATATAAATAAAAACAATACTGGTATAAAATAAAATAATAAGAATAAGAATAAATAAAATATATATATATATATATATATTAAAATAACATAAAAATATTTATGCAGTTAATGCAGATAAATTATTTGCATTTACTCTCAAAACGACGTCGTTTTGGGATTGAAAGATTAAAAATTTATAATTATAAAGACTATAATAACCCTGAAATAAATTAAAATTATAAAAATACCATGATTTTCACCCCAAAAGGACGTCGTATTGGGCTTACTGTAGATAACTTATCTGCAGTAACTGCAGAAAAAATGAACCCTTAAAATAATTGAAATAGTATAATATAAATAATAATAAAATTAAAAAAAGAAAAATTACATATCATTTGGCAAGGACAACTTTCCCATAATGAGTTTTTTTTTTTTTTTTTAATTTAGGGTGTGCATGACAACCTTCCCGGAATCAATACTTTTTTTTTAATTTATGTTCCCGGGAACAAAAATGGATAGAAAACTTGTTTGTTAAAACCGATTTATTTTTTGTTCCCGGGATGAACCAATTTAATTTTTGTGCTGGGGGACAAAAAAAGGAATCAGAAAATTTCTACTTTTTTGTTCCATGACACAAAATGAGAAACACTTATATCTCTCAATCACTCTCCATCTCTACTATCATCACCATTCACCACCACCACCACCACCATCATCTCAATACGACCACCGTCGCTGCCTTCGTCACCACCCCCCACCACCACGATACCACTGCCATCATCACCACCACCTCCACCCATCACTACCACCATGCCGTTGTCACCACCACCACAACTACCACTGCTGTCATCACCACCACAACTACCACTGCTGTCATCACCACCATCACCACTACCACCATCATTGTTACCACTGCCACCACCACCATTGCCACTACCACCACCATCGCCACCACTACCATCACCACGACGCCACCATTACTATCACCACCACTGTCACCAACCACCACTACTATTGTCGCAGCCATTACCGTCACCACCATCGTCACAGCCACTACCACTATCATAACCACGTCACTGACACCACCACTACCGTATCGCCGTCGTCGCCATCACCACCATGCCACCCCCGCCGCCACCACCACCACGACCACACCATAGGGAAAGGAAAGTGATGATCCAAATTTTTTTATTATATTGTTTGTTGTGTTAACAAACACAATTCTCATTCTCGGAATAAAAATAGAACATCTCATCAAACATATTTTTTTTCTCCGAAATTGTTCCAAGACACACATAAAAAAGAATTATTTCTTTTTAGAAACAGTGTTAGGGAATAGAATGGTTGTCATGCACACCCTTATGTTCCCGGGAACAGAAATGGATAGAAAACTCGTTTGGTAAAATCGATTTTTTTTTGAGATAAACCGATTTAACTTTTGTGCTGGAGAACAAAAAAAAAGAATAAAAAAATTTCTGCTTTTTGTTCTCGGGCAAAAAATGAGAAACTCTTGTCTCTCTCAATCACTCTCCTCCGCTACCATCATCACCACCACCACCATCATCGGCCCTATCGTCACAACCACCACCACAATGCCACCGCCACTATCACCACGACCTCCACACATCGCCACCATCACCATCATCACTACCATCATGCAACCACCATCACTACCACTGTCACCACCACTACCATCACCGTCACCATTGCCAACCACTGTCACCAACCAACACCACCATCATCGCAGCCATTGCCGTCACCACCACCACTACCGCCACTGCCATCACCACGCCATTGCCGCCACAATTACCACCACTGTCACCAACTACCACTATTATCGTTGTAGCCACTATCGTCACCACCACCACCACCACCACCATGTCGTCATCAACACTACCATCACCGCGCCACCGCCACCTCCAACATCACCATCACCACCACCGTCACCGACCACCACCACCATCACAGCAGCCAATGTCGTCACCACCACCATTGTAGTTGTCGTCACCACCACCACCATGTCGCCACCTTTATCACCACCACCGCACCATATGAAAAAGAAAGTGATGATCCGAATTTTTTTTATGCTTAATAAAAATTATTTTTATTATATTATTTATTGTGTTATCAAATGCAGTTCTCATTCTCGGAATAAAAATATAACATGTTATCAAACACATTTTTGTTGTCAAAAGCTGTTCTAAGATACAGAAATAGAAAATAATTGTTTCTTTTCAAAAACAGTGCAAGAGACCATAATGGTTGTCCTGGACACCTTAAGCTTGGTGATGAGGTAATCTTAATGATGTAAGTATTTACAAAAAAAAAAAAAAAGACCAGCGATGATATGTGTGTGTAATTGTGTGTATATATATATATAGGTGGTAACCCCCTCCAAGCCAAATTTACAATCTTGCTTAAGAAGTTATATACTAAGGCTGATTTTTTTGGATTTTGTTTTTTAAAAAAGGAAAAAAATAAATAAACTAGCATTTATATATATATATATATATATATATATATAGATTCATTTAATCTCATGTTACATGAGAGATGATATCTTATGTTGTAGAGACATATGTGATGAGGTCCACTATTTACAAAAAAAGAAAAAAGAGTATCACGATTTTCGATAGGTCTATAGGAGATAAACTACTATTATCTTGCATAAGAGTAGTTTTTCCCTATATATATATATATATATATATATATATATATATATATATATATTTTTTTTTTTTCAGACTATAAAAAAGAAAGAAAGCAGACAGGGGGAAAGAAGAGTGTAGAGACCGCGCGGAGGGGGGGGTGGGGGGCAAAAGAAGAAGAAGAAAGTAATATTGTGGGAGCAATTCATTCTCTTATTTCCTTTTTTTCAATTAATTGTTTATATTTAAAGTTTTCTCTTAAGTTGTTTTTCGAAAGTTGTCATAATGTAGTTATTCTGCGTAAATTTCTTTTTCTGTTTAACTTTGATCTTACCATTAATTTTATTATTATTTAGCTCTAAAATTTTATTTCTTTTAAAAGTTGATGAATTATTTGGTACCAAATTAATATTGAGAGAAAGTATAAATTTTAACTGTATGATTTTGATGTGAGCTGACCAACAAAGGTTTGGGATTAGAAGGTGATAGGGTAAGAGACACTTTATTTGGCTTGAGCTCCGCTAATCAGACTATTTCACATACAGAAACTTACAAAATTGGGATTTAATTAACTTCAGTTAAATATTATACAATTTATTTTTATTATTTTTGATATTCATTTTTTTACTTACTTTATAGAATGATATTTTTCGTTATCACGACTGGAATGGTTATATTTAAAAAACCTCAATATTACTGATATTTTTTCTCATGTTTGTTTGTTTGTACTGACATTTCTAGAGAATCACCATGACCAGTCTATGTTTTATTGGCCAGAATTGGGTAGTTTCCATCGATTTCTATGAAAACCCTTTAGGTGGTGTTTGGTTGGGAGTTTTTCAGCGGATATCTATCTTTCTTAAGTATGGCTTTTAGAAACACCATGTTTGTTTCAACGTTTTTCACCAAAAACCCATCTATCCAATTTGTCTGAATTTATGAGAAACATAGATATTCACACTGTTTAGAAACCCAATTTGAAGGTGAGATTTTCCAGAAAACCGGTTATCTGGCTTTTAATGCACTGTTGATTTCATAAAGTTACCTAATTTTCTCAGAAAGTTTTTCCCCACCAAACAACTTTTTTTTACATATTTCTACCTATCTCACTTTATCTATCTTTCCAATCATTTCTCTATCTATCTCATTTCTCTACTATTTCAAAAAAATTTCCTGAACCAAACGCCCCCTTAGGGTTTTATATTATATTAGGGAATCAACAAGTGGTTGATGTGTTTTATTAAAATAGAGTGGAAGCATTTACATATAGAATATATTAGATGAAATGAAAGCAGTGTATAATTTGTAACTTTAAGTAGTTAGGATGTAATACATGTTCTAATTTGATGTAACGTAGTTTAGGTAGTAGATTCTTATGTAAAATATTTAGAAAGTAAAATATATGTACTTGACTGAGAACCATGTATAAAGTAACCAAGTAAAGTTTGCTATATAAATTGATATTTAAAAGTTGACACTACTCTATTTTATTATTATTATTATTATTATTATTATTATTATTATTATTATTATTATTACTATTATCAATACATAATGGGATATTCACTATATTAGTTAAAATAGAGGATGTAACATTTTAGGCCTTCAAAATTCTTAGGAAAAAATAATCGAAGAAATATTTTATTTTTATTTTGTCTCCAATAGCACTTTTTTGACTTTCAAATTTTTTTAAGAATAAATTATCTCTCACCTTAATTCCACATGTTATTGTTACAGACGAATATATATTTACTGGTATCAAATAAAAAAATTAAATATTTTATCTGAGTATTATTTTTTGTCAATCTAATTGTCTAATTTATTAAATTTAATTTCTTAATTAATTTTTAATTTTTAATAAATTACTGTTATTAGATTAATAGCAAACAATGCTTCAAATAAGATGGTTCCACCCTAGATTTTGTATTAGGGTTCCACCCTAGATTTTTTATTTATATGTAAAACTAATTTTTTCCCAGTCCATCATGGTATACTTTTAGTATTTCTTTTTTAGAAAACAAACTCGAATTAATCCGTTAAACAGATTCAATTTTTTTTTAGAAAAAAAAGGAAAAGAGAATGCATAGTGCTATGCTAAAAATGCTGCAATGTGTCTACAAGTGGCACTAAAAAGAACCATATATATATATATATATATATATATATATATATATATATATATATATATATATGGGTAATACATTTGTAATGTCACAGGAAAGCAAAAAAAATTCCTACAGAGACAACACTTGACATGGGACCCACTAATATTTGTTTCTCTCTCCTTAGAATTGTTTCTCTCTCCAATTGTTGTATCTGCAGGAAAGTATTTTGATATCATGCAATATTACCGATGGATTTCCATATATATATATATAGGGAAAAAGAAGTATAATGTTGTAGGAAAATGTTTAGGTAATGTTATAGAGATAGAGATGATGGGACCCACCCTTGTTTTCAAAAACCAAAAAAATAAACAAGTGTGGGTCCCACCATCTCTATCTCTATAACATTACCTAAACATTTTACTACAACATTATACTTCTATTTCCCATATATATATATAAAAAAGATTTTGTGTTGGCGCTGAAAGTGTCGTAATATTAAGAAAAGGGCGCTTAAAGTGCCATGTATAAATAATTGGCACATTTAGCGCCATGTTGTGAGAAGAAAAGGGCGCCAGTAGCGTGAAAATAATATTAGTAAAATAATAAATAGTAATAAAATATAATATAATATAATAGAATAAATAAATAAATAAATAAATTTTAAAATATTAAAATAATATTTAAAATAAAATAATAATAATAATAAAAAGAAAAAAAAGGAAAAGATTAGATTTTCTTTAAGTCATGGTTAGGGGTGACAATTTGTGTCAACCCGACCCGACCTGAATTTTACACGACACAAAAAATCTCAACCCGAACACGACCTGATTAATTATTCATGTCAAAATTCTCAACCCGAACACGACCCGCTTATTTTACGGGTTGATACGACACGACACGAAAAACCTTATAATGTAACCATGACCCATTATTACACATGTTAACACGACTCGACCCGACCCGATCTGACACGAGTTTTAGAATGCTCACATTCAAAACCTGTATTTAGGCACTAATTTTACATTCAATAAAAGCATATACATCCAATAAAGCCAATGCTGAGTGAAAAGGGTTGTTTGAAACCCTAAGTTTATGTTATTTTTTTTATACCACTCACTAAAATAAATCCAATGATTAGTTAGTTAGATATTTAATTAGAATCTTATCCATATGTGATGATTAGTTGGTTAGATTTCTTATTAAGAAAAACGAAAAAAGAAGAAGAAGAAATCAATATATATATGTGTGTGTGTTTGTATGTATACCCTGACGAAGAAAGAAAATAAAAAATGGAGGAGAAGAAAGAAATAGAGAGAGAGAGAGAGCGAGCGCATAACAGTAAGGGAGGGAGAAAAAGACACGAGAGAAAAGAAAGGAGAAAGAAAAGGAATGAGGAAGAGGAAGGAAAGTGAAAAACAAAAAGAAGAAGAAATTGGGGGGAAATAAAAGAGGAAGGTAACATTAGAAGGGAACATCGTTCTCCTTTTTTTATTCATTATTCTTCTATTTTATATTTGAAGTTGGTATTTTAAAGTTATCTATTTAAAAGATGAGAAGGTGTCGTTACTCTGTCAAACTATTTTTTTATGAATTTATTATACTATTTTGGTTTTATCCTCTAACTTTGAGTGATGAATATGTTCATATTGGTTATAAGAATGATATTAAATCAAGACTATATAACTACTGAATTCCTTTGGTATCAAATGGATATTAACGAAATATGTAATATTTAACTGAATGATTTTAATGTGAACTGACCAATAGAGATTTTGGATCAGACGGTAAGAAGGTAAGGGATGCTTTACACGACTTGAGCTCCGCCAAACAGAACCTTTCACTTAAAGATTTCATGTTCTTTTTATACGATTATTATTTAAGTAATTATTTTCTCATTATAAACATGTTATGGGAGAATGATATTTTCCACTAAAGCAGATGGACTGGTTACAATTCGAAAACCCCAATATTAATGAGATTTTTTTTCACGTGCGTTTATGTTTATGTTAACCTTTCCTGAAAGTAAGCATGCCAATATGAGTAGCTTTGGAGTAAGATGAAATACTATGGTTAAAGACGGTATGGAGTTCAGTAGAGTAACTGATAAAATAAAAAAGTTTCTTTTCAGTTTAAATGATGATGTAATATAGCCCATTACATATGTAATAGTGAATTTGACTTCTATCTCATCTCATGTATAATTAAATTTTAAGAATATTTTATCATATGTCTTATTTTATATCTGTTGTGTTAGAATATCATTATAATTATCATTCTCTTATTTAAAATAAGATTTAATAATTAATGTGACATCCTCTATTCTACCAAAAAAAAAAGCGACATCCTCTATTCTAGCCAGTTATAGAGGATGTTACAAGAGATAGAGGTGACAAAACAGGCTCAACCTGCCTACCCACCCGGGCTAAACTTTTTATTTATTTAATTTTTAGTGTAAAATGTCATTGGTCCGGCGGGGTGGGGCGTGCTAAGTTTTCTAGCCCACCTTCAAAGGCCAGCAGGGCGAGCTAGCCCATTTCTCATATATATATATATATAGGGTCAGGATCATTTTACACCAGTATAAGTTACACTCTTAATTTTGCCCGTTGATCCCACTTATATCTAAGGGCTCTAATTTTTTAGTAATGTGAGCCATTGGATACAAGTGGATCAATGGTCAAGATTGAGTGTAAGACTTCTAACTCTTACACCGGTGTAAGAATATCCTGCCCCATATATATATATATATATATATGAGAAAAATATTTCTCAAGCTGCTTGAGATATATTTATCCTAAGTTATCCCAAAATTACGTCGTTTTGTTTATTTATTTCCTTATATTAATTGATTCCCCTTTGAATGGTTACGATTCCTTTTTTCTCTCTCTTACTTTATCACCATTGATCCATCTTTGCACGATTATGATTTAGTAGTCGGAGATAAAGTTATCTCAAGCAGCTTGATAGATGATAAAACCCTATATATAGAAATAAATATATTTATCTTATGGGTTATATTTATCTTATGTTGTAGGAAAATGATTATCTTATGTTAAATAAATAAAATTACAAGTGGGACCCATATGTAAGAGGAGAGAGAGAAAATAGATGTAAGACCCATCTCCACTTTGTGTGTGTAGGAAGCTTGTTTATCTTATACAACATAAGATATATATATGAGGCAGGATCCTTTGACACCAGTGTCAAATTTGAAATTTGACACCTTATCGGAGAGCCGTTAGATCAAAAAAGATCAACGACTCTGATTTTTCAAACATATGACACCATTGATATTTTTTATCTAATGGCTCTCAGATGAGGTGTCAAAGGATCCTGCATATATATATATATAGATATACGGGAAAACGAGTATCATGTAACAGTATGTAAATTTTTTTACCCGCTGACCCATTGGTTTCCGCACCAACCTTTTTTGTTTTTGTGTTTATTACATGTATGGGACCGAGATATATTTTTCTTTCATCATGAAAAATTGTTTTGCTTCATGTTACATGATGGTCACTTTTCCCGTGTGTGTGTGTGTATATATATATACAGGGCTTAACGTTTCTCAAGCTGCTTAAGATAATTTTATCTCCGGCTACTAAATCATAACCATTCAAAGATGAATCAATTAATATAAGAAAATAAATAAATAAAACGACGTAGTTTTGGAGTGGCCGGAGATAAACTTATCTCAAGCTGCTTGAGAAGTGTCTTTCCCATATATATATAGATGGCTATGAGACCGATGCAATCAAGTAATCGACCAAGTAATCCACATACATGATAAAAGATTTTGTGGTTTTTTGTTATGTAGTACCTCGCCGTGACATGAGCGTGCTTATTTCGGTTTGATACGTCCACCTGCGAGACTAACCTTTGGCTTTCATCTCGGTAGGTGTATTCTTATACATTTTCCCAGTCCTGTCCTGATTTACGAATTTCTTTTCTATGAATGCACCCGCATTCAAAGGTAGTTTACTTACTTGTTAGAGTCACGACCAATTGTTGTGGAAAGGATTTAAGATACTATGTATCAAGACTCGCGATAGGATTTGAGTGCTCAGATGTTGAAACCGTTTTTCTTTATCCATGGGCAATGAGTTTTGATGTCTTGGGGGTATATATATATATATATATATATATGAAAAAATTTATAGATACCCCTAATGTTTTTCTTAGGATTAAAAATGTCCTTTATATTTTTTTAATCAATAATACCCCTATTATTTAGAACACTCATATTTCCCTAAATATTAGAGTTCATTTATGCGACAGTTTCTACATTTATTTTCTTAAGAGATAATTGATATTCTCTTTTAGACTTTTGCACATATGAAGAATGAGGAAGATGACCATGCTCGAGGCAGGTAATTAATACATTTATTAAATTAATATTTTGCTTTCTTGTTGAGCTTTGTATCTTGCTTTTCTATTTTCTGTTCATTTTATCACCAGTAATGTATGTAATTTCTCTTCACAACCTCTGTTTTTATTTTATTATTAATATTTTAGCTTCATTTCTTGCTAATTATCCTACTTTGAATATTTAATAAATACCTTATGTTCTGCCACACAATATGAAGTTCAATTAAACAAAAGTTTTCACTTAAATTCATAGATGTCAGTAGTGCAAAAGAATTTTAAGAATGAGAAATAATATAGAGTAAAGTAGCTTTTGAGTATTCAACAAATATTACAAGGTCCAATTTAATCTCTAAAAAAAAAACTGACTCGTGGTTCCTTTGAAATTCAAAATATATTCATGTTAGTCATTTTGAGAGACTAATATGGGTCTTCTTTAAATTTGAGAGGGACCACGATTTTGATTAACTGGGTCATATTTTAAATTTTAGAAGAACTACAAGGTGACTTCTTTTTCTAAGGGATTAAAATAGATACCGTAATTTTTTTATGAGGATTCAAAAGATACTTTACCCAATAATATATGATAGAACTTTTTATCACGGAAAGAAGATGATAAAAAAAGGGATGAGTCTTGAAATAAAAGCCCACGTAATTATTTTGTTAATAACTCAACTCAAACTCTCAAAGTGAATTATAGAATTTCGAAAAGAACACACGGTGTATAATTTTTGTTTTTATTTATTTAGAGAGGTGGTCGCTCAATATTTTAATATTTAATTTTGAACTCTTCGTCGAGAAAAAAACAATCACATGTGATAAAATTTACCTGTATTATTTAAAGGAAAAGTATTTTGTGAAATAGATAGGCTCTGTTTGATTCCTGTTTTTAAAAATAGTTTTTTAGTTTTCAGAATAAAAAAATAAAAAAAACTAGTTTGGTAAGGCTTATTTTGTGAAAAAAGTTATAAAAACTGTAATTATTTTTTTGTTTTTAAAATCAAATTTAGAGAACATGCCTGAGTTATTTTTGTTTTCTATTTTTGGTTTTTAACTTTCAAAACAAAAAAAACATAGAAAACAACTGTTTCCATAATTATTCTACAAAATAGTTTTAAGAACAAAAAAATTAAAATACAATCAAACAGACCCTATATCTTACACTCTCAAAATAATATCGTTTTGGGTCTAGGATAAAGAAATTGAGTATTTTGAAAATTTTATTTCTCTTTTGTATTATGATTTTAATTAAAATACTCCATTTTTTTAACTACCAAACAATGTCATTTTAAGTTTGTAGAAATAATTTCATATCAGGAAAATCTTTAATCCATTATTTAAAGTTAACAAAGTGATATAAATATTTAAAACATTAGGGGCATTATTTATTAAAAAATAGTTAGGTATATTTTTATTCTAAAGAAAACATTAGTAATGTTTATAAAATTTTTCCTTTTTAATTTTTTTTTTTTAGTGAAATACAAATGGTTAGTACTTAAAGGTTATGATTTTTTAATGTTATACAATTTTTTTTTTGAAATTTTAGTTATTATTTGTATATACAATAATAAATAAGAAATAGCATTTTTTTAATTGAATAATATTAAGATGTTATAAATAAAAAATTATAATAACAATAGTTTAATTATAATATTATTAAATTTATAAGTACTAGTTATTGGAATGCTTTATTACCGTTGATTGATGGAAATCAATAGTTACGATTTGATGTCCAATTTTAAAGTTTGATGCCGATGTCAAATGATTCCCGCAGGGCTAGCCCACAACATATTTTTATAATTAAATTAAAATTTCATCCTTTTTCTTTTATAATTAAATTCCTAAATCTAATTTTAATTTTTATAAATACAAATTTGTAAAATTTTAAATGCTAACGACACAAATCGTTGCAAAAAATAATTATTTATTATTATTTTGTAAATCTGTTGTAATAAATGAAAGTCTATCTCTGAGATAAAATATAAAAATTTAAATGCAACTATAAGAACATTTTTTTGTGGATAAATATAAAAACTTATTACATGTAGATAGTTGGAAGTGGCAAACTAGGCTCGGCCCGGAGGGCCGACCCACCAACTTATTTTTTTAATTAAATTAAAATTTCATACTTCTTCTTTTATAATTAAATTTCTAAATCTGATTTCAATTTTGGTAAATTCAAATTTGTAAAATTCAAAATACTAAGGACACAAATCCTTGCAAAAAAATAATTATTTATTATTATTTTATAATTCTGATTGCAATAAATGAATGTCCATCTCTGAGATAAAATATAAAAACTTAGATGCAACTATAAGAATTTTTTTATGTGGATAAATATAAAAATGTATCACATGCTGGTATATAATGCTGACAATTAGAGGTTGCAAACTGGACTCGGTCCGGAGGACCGGCCCGCCAACATTTTTTTATAATTAAATTAAAATTTCACCCTTTTTTTATAATTAAATTCCTAATTCTGATTTTAATTTTTGTAAATACGAATTTGAAAATTTGAAAATACTAACGACACAGATCTTTGCAAAAAAAATTTAAGTATTATTATTTTGTAAATTTGATCTTTCTAAATGAAAGTTCATCTCTGGAAAATACTGAAAGAAGATGAGTAAAACTTTGTAATTTTTAAATGACTACATGACAAGGTAAAATGCAGCAATATACTTTTATGTGTTGCGTTAAGAGTGAATCGCGGAATGAGTTTTATAACTTTTGCAAGTATAAGTTACGCATCTTTCTTATTACCTTGATGTCAAGCACAACATTTAAATTTTTTTTTATTACAAATACATTATATTAAGTTTCAAATCACTTGGATATTTTGAATTTTAATTAAGTCTTTATTAATTAATATTTTTTATTTTATCATCGTCGAGTTAGTAATACATGTTTTGTTACCTGCATATGTGAATATATTTTGTAGTGCAGCTCAGCATCGTTTTTTAATTTGAGACTGAATAAAGATATATCTTTTTTGTTTGTTCCTACATCATGATATTAAATTTTAACAAAAAATATTATTCATAATATTTATTTTAAATTTAGGTAAACTTTTACGAGACAAACAAATCAATTTTTTCCCCCGTGCATCGGCACAGGTAATACACTAGTTTTAGGGAAAGGGAATATGAAATCAGGGTTCTTTATCAGATTTGGGAAAGGTGGTCACCGTCAACTCGGGGTTGACAATTCCTTATATTGACAATTCCATGGGCATGTTTGGTGCATAGTATAGGATAACGCCTGATAGTATAAGATTTGATAGTATAAGGTCTGATTGTATAATATCTGATTGAATTTTAATACTATCCAGCATTTGGCACGGTATTGTATAAAATAATATATTATATAAAATAATATCATCTAGTATTTAGTAATGCATTGTATAATACTATACAGGATAAAAATAAATATTTTTAATAAAAAAATCTTTTAATAAAAAATTTATATAATTCTTCAAAAAAATGTCATATGATATTAATTTTTATAAAAATCTATTGATCAGTGTGTCCAAAAAATAAATTAATTTTTATATAAATAAAAATATTCAATATTTTAAAATTTAATATATTGAAAATTTAATTTTTATTTTAATATATTAATATTAAAATAATATATTAATTTTTGAAAATTTCATTGGCCAACGATGTTAATACACTAATCTCTCCCCTTAGGCCGGGTTAAGTTATACATCGTTTTGATGTATTAAGGGATTCTGCTGTATAAACTTATACTATACGATGGTCACACCAAACAATTGAAAATGTCACAACGTATCGTATAAGCTTATACTATCAGGCCTTATACGTCACACCAAACAGACCCTGATAGCCTAGGTTATGTTTGATTTATTAGTTTGTGTAATTTCAAATTATAACTATTTTGATCTATATGTAAAAATTAAAAATATTAGCTTAAGCCTATTAGCTTATTTAAACTTATTAAGTATTTAATGATTAAAAAATAATTAAAATAATATTATTTTATTATTTGAAATTATTAAAATAATATTATTTTATTATTTGAAATTATTAAAATAATATTATTATTTATTTTATTTAAAATAAACAATATGATATAGGTCTTTCCGTAAGCTTATAGGTTTAATAAACCGAATTTGGCTTGATATAAACTGCGTCGTAGGACCTGTTAAGTCATCTAATCCATTTATACTCCTAATGATAGCGCTTATAATTTTCAACCTAAAAAATTAACATTTAATACCAAACATGACATGTTTAGATGTATTTTTAAAATTAAATATCTTGTTTTAGAAGATATTATTTTGTGTTTAAATATAATAATCGAAAAAAACTGTAAGTAGTAATATATATATATATATATATATATATATATATATATATATATATATATATATGATAGGTTATTCTACCTACTCACATTTTGCCTACCTTTGTCTACCCTTTTCATTATCGTTCGATTACAATCTAATACAATGGTCCATATTTGCAAAATAAAATCAACCTTTTTTTTTCCTTTTTTTTTTCTCCTCACTTTCTCCCACAACCTTTCTCTCTCCTCCCTTTTCTCTCTTCCTCTGCTGCAGCAACCATCCTTCTTCTTCTTTTTTTTTTTTTTTTTTTTTTAAAATTACAATCATAAACTGGACGATTCTTTTTCTTTTCTTTTTTGAAAATTGCAATCATAAACTGCAACAACCCTTTCCCCCACGCCCCACCTTTTTTTTTTGTGAAAATCTGGATTTGGATGATCCTTTTTTTTTTTGAATAAATATGAGAAAGACATTTCTCAAGCAGCTTGAGATAAGTTTATCTCCGGCCACCCCAAAACTATGTCGTTTTATTTATTTATTTTCTTATATTAATTGATTCATCTTTGAATGGTTATGATTTCCTTTTTCTCTCTCTTCCTTTATCACCATTGATCAATCTTTGTACGGTTATGATTTAGTAGCCGAAGATAAAATTATCTCAAGCAGCTTGATAAACGTTAAGCCCTATATATATACACACACGGGAAAAGTGACCATCATGTAACATGAAGCAAAACAGTTTTTCATGATGAAAGAAAAATGTATCTCGGTCCCATACATGTAATAAACACAAAAAACAAAAAAGGTTGGCACGGAAACCAATGGTGGCCATTGAAACTAAGGAACCCATGGACTATACAAACTTGCCGAATTAGACTTCATAGAACTTGATGTAGTTAATGAATTCAATGGGAATCAAAGACCTGGACTTTTGGTCGAACATTGAAGAGGATGATACGGTGGGCCTAGCCATACCAATGGATGATCTGTCTGAGTTGAACATAGATCTATGAAGACGAATGCAGGATACCAGCTGCTTATACAATTCTTGCCTCTCATGATTGGCACTTGTAATTATGCCCATTCTTTTTTTATATTACTTATCATTATCTACAATACCAAAGAAAGGGTTAAAGAAAAAGAAGGAAAATGTAGTCTTCAATTGTTCATATGATCCTTAGGTTGTAAGTAGTACATTCTTAACAAAATTTTGATCATCGTTGTTTTTTTCTGGTTCATTAGCTACATCAAGTTCTATGGAGTATAATTCATGCAAGTTTGTATAGTCCATGGGTTCCTTAGTTTCAATGGCCAAATCATTATTATTGCAACCATGAGACACAGACCCAACTTTGCTTTTTCCGTTGCTACCACTGGAAATCAATCCATTAGAGCCACCACAAGCCAATTGTGTCTCATGGTTGCAATAATAATGATTTGGCCATTGAAACTAAGGAACCCATGGACTATACAAACTTGCATGAATTAGACTCCATAGAACTGGATGTAGCTAATGAACGAGAAAAAAACAACGATGATCAAAATTTTGTTAAGAATGTACTACTTACAACCTAAGGATCATATGAACAATTGAAGACTACATTTTCTTTCTTTTTCTTTAACCCTTTCTTTGGGCCCCTATCTTTGGTATTGTAGATAATGATAAGTAATAAAAAAAGAATGGGCATAATTACAAGTGCCAATCATGAGAGGCAAGAATTGTATAAGCAGCTGGTATCCTGCATTCGTCTTCATAGACCTATGTTCAACTCACACAGATCATCCATTGGTATGGCTAGGCCCACCGTATCATCCTCTTCAATGTTCGACCAAAAGTCCAGGTCTTGATTCCCATTGAATTCATTAGCTACACCAAGTTCTATGGAAATCAATTCATTAGAGCCACCACAAGCCAATTGATGCTCAGAGTTCGTATTTTCCATCAACTTGCTAAGAGATCCATTTCCAGAAGTAGATACTTGAGCTGCCTTCTGTTTGGGTTTTGCTTTTGTTTTACGCTCACCCCTCGAATACCCTGCAGAAGAACGACCACCTTTCGTGACAAAATTTCTTCCAGAAGTGCCTCTGTCCCTCCTCTCTCTTTTACTCCTCTTTCTCTTTGCTCCACCCATGAAACAATTAGCTTGAATTGATGCAGATCTCAAAGAAGCACTAGCACCAACATCATCAAGTAGCAGTTCCTTTTTCTTCCCTCTGTTTAATATTGGTCCAGTCCTGGGAAAATCCTGGTCGGAGGGATGATCCAGATTTCCAAACACATCCTGCTCCTTGCAAGGAAATAAACCTGCAAGAGCCGAGGACCAATTTTTTACTCAATAAGAAACAGGACGGAACTACATCAAATAAATTTTAGAAACCAAGAACATAGATATAAATATAAATGAAGCAAAAGGGAAAATGCCTAAGGAAATTGTTTTTTTGATAAACATGAGGTCTCGGCCCTGATTATTTGTGAGTATATAAGTACCATAGCAAATACTTCCAGAACAAATAAAGCATGGTTCAAAGGGGAAACCTGATGGTGCAGATTCTTGCTGAGAATTTTGAGTAAGCGGTATATTTACAGCAGCAACCGAGCCAGCATAATTGTCATGACTGGGAACAGCCAATAGGACATCTTTAAAGACAGGCTCCAAAAAGCAACTTTCTCCGGTTTCCTCAAATTTCCTGCATCTAGCAAGAGTCCTCTTCATAAAAGCCAAAGCAACTGGCCTTGAAACCTTAGAAAGTCCATTTCTTGCAGCAGTACTTCCACGGGTGGCCTATCAATATTATAGAGGGTCATTTCACAATGCAAATCAGTCATGACCAAAGCACAATCACAGCATAATCCTTAAAAGGATAACCTAGAGCGCATGCCACATGCTTAGTAACTCATCTCTTTCCTAACAGACCCATGGGAGGGGGAGCATGAAGAGGGGAAGAAACAGCAAAGACATGGTAATACAATGAACTTTGTAATAAAATAAGCCACATTTCAATGGAATTAAATAACATGTTTCAACTAACATGTCCAATAATAACTCAATTCAATTCCACATCTTGATTCTATGACTAACTCATCGAATAAGCATAAGGAAATAAGCACAAATAAAATAAAATAAAAAACTAATAATTACCAGCTTCTTCTTATAAGCCAACTCAACAAGTTTATCCATAGCAACTTGCTCGAGGGCTCTGCAAATTAAACAGAATACAGATTAGCTATTAGGGCGAGTCAGCTTTAGATATGTGACATACAGACTACTTTTGTAACAATTTATCAAAATCAAAAGCATAAACAACTAACTGAACAAGATAAATTATAAAATATCAAATATCGTACTGTTGTTCCATTTCCCTTCCTTCTTCTACTCTTTGAGTAAGCTTCATAAAGTACTCTCTCTTTTTATTGACCTGCAAATTGGTCAGTCAGATATAGACAACTATCATGCAAATAAATAAATCAAGAATAACTAAAATCACAAGCAGATTCTCCCCCCTTAACAATTAATTTCCTTATGCTTCAGCTAATTATCAAACATAAAACAAGAGAATCAAAACCTGTTGGAAGAGTCCCTTCTGTAATTGAATAATATCTTGATCAATAGCTTCACAATCTCCATCAGCGAGATCAGGCTTTTTTTTCACAAGACAACCACAACGATATCAGTTAGTAGCAGATGCATTGATTGAAAAAAGTAACAAAATAAACCATATTCAATACACAGTGAACTCTTTAAACATAATGGCCATATGCAAGCATTTACATATAAAGATCATGCTTTGTGCCAAGGAGTCAAGGACCAGTCATCCTAAATGATAAAGTCAGGTGGAGGCACATGAATATCAAATCTCTAACGCTACCTACCACACAATAGTCATTCAGACTTTGAATGATAGACAATGCTCCGGCCCAGTTTACAGTGCTGAAGTTTAATTTTATTTTGAAGAATGGAGGAAGCAAACAATACAACTTCTGACTACATGTCATTGAGGCTCTAAAACCATGCCAAGGACCAGTCATCCTAAAAGTTAAAGCTGTTACCTAAAGGAGCATCAATAGTTCACACCTCTAACTCTCCAATTTCATGTTAGTGGTGCATGTATAGAAGAGAAACAAAGAATTTCCACAAATTAGAAGTTTACCACAGGTTCTGGATATAGGCCAACACTTTGCAGCTCCAGTAAGAGTTTATCCTCCATACTCATTTGCTCAAAATGGCTATTGACAGATGATGAACAAGAAATTCTATGCATACCCATTAACCCACCACCATCATTTTCAGATAACAAAGGCAACCTGTTAGTTTCTGGATGCAATGCTCCCTGATCCACTTGCAAAAAACCATCAAGTTCATGATCATGGATGTTTGTGCC